>NC_086318.1:151821168-151886168 GCF_036172605.1 Pelobates fuscus
AGTAATTTAAGATACAGTAAATGAGAGCAGAAGACTACTATTAGCTTGGACTAGATGTCTATTGTATTCATATTTTGTGGCATAATATGTATGACGCTATGCATATTTGTTTGCTCATGTAGCTCAAAAAAAATAAAACATTGGATATGTTAAAGGGAAAAACTGAGCTCTTATTCACTAGCAAACATTCAAACTGAGAGGGGAAAAATAAAGATTAATTGGTATGACTCTATAGCTATGATAGGCTGTAACAATGACGAGCATTTGCCTCCATAATACCACCCAATGAGAGATACAAGTTATAACACATAATATGATGCATGTGTTTACTTTTCACATGCAATCTTGCTAGCTGCCAGGAAGCTTGTGACATAGCAAGACCTGAATGGTGTCTCTGCTATCATTTTACTTTCTCATTACATCACAATGTGCATATTTTAATATCCAGCACATTGCTCAAGGAAAATATCTAGTCTCTTGTCAAATTAAACTGATCCCACAAAAGTAAACATCCATACAATGTATGTCACTTAGAATTAAAATGTATCAAAAACCTAGGAGATCTGAATACTTGGAAAATAAGACTGTAAAATTACAGATCTCATACTTAATCTAAATAACAACACCCTTCCAAGATGTAAGAATGCATAGGGAAAACATTTTAATCATGTGACCTGTTCCAGTACATCATGTCAAACAATAAGGTAATGAATGTGTTTAGGCTCTTGGGGCCAGTCTGCAATAATATCCCTCCTTGCCCACTGCCAATTGGCTGCAGGGTCAAGTTGGTACCATGTCCACAGTTCACAGGATAGTAAGTATGCATTAAGGATGACCTAATCCAAAAGGTTTCCATTCAAATTAAATGCATTTACAGTTCATTACAGAAAATAAATAAAATACCACCACAGACAGAAATCCGGAAGGATTTACTCCAATAAATTTAAGATTCATTTTCACCAGATAAGGGACACAATCACTGATCTATTTTTGTAAGAAATCTCAGAACAAGGCATATAAAACATGACATAAAACAGTAGTATGGTATTTTGATAATAGATTTAAATTGACCGTCAGAAGCTTTATACCATAATAAAACAAATTTACATGAACCTTGTGCTTCTTTGCATATAGTATACAAAATATTTTCAACATGGACATTTAACATCTTCAGGCACTTTAAATATAGCATTTAATATCTTCATGATTACCAAACCAGTAAATCACAGGTTCTGGTTGTTTTTATTAAAATCAGTAACTCCCTGGCCTTTTAATAATGGTCATGTGATTCAAAAACTTCTCTAAAATCTGGATAGACTCATTTTCAAATGTAACTATAGCCAAATATAGAAATCTCTTGGGAACATCATTTTAAACTCCTCAACTTAAGGGAAATTCCATGTGATAGAACATCTTTAAAATTAATGCCAAGAAGGCCTGTTTTGACAAGCTCACCTTCAGTAATACATGTTAATGTGTAAATTATGCTGATTAAATTGTCAGAGATATATAGAGTAAAAAAAATACACTTCTGTTAAGATTACCTTCTACTTTTGCTAAAATTGTATTGCAGATGATAGAACCATTGCTGTCACCCCTGCAAATGTGACTACACTTTCCACAATGCGTTGCATGCAATGGCATATGAGCTTGTTTAACATCACATTACAAAGCGTGGGAATTAAAGGATCACTATAGTGTCAGGAAAACAAAGCGGTTTTCCTAACACTATAGTGCCCTGAGGGTGCCCCCACCCTCCGGGTCCCCCTCCCGTGGCGCTGAAGGGGTTAAAACCCCTTCAGCAGCTTACCTTAATCCAGCGCCGGGCTCCCTCGGCGCTGGTGACCTCTCCTCCCCCGCCAACGTCAGCGGAGCCAAATGCGCATGCGCGGCAAGTGCCGCACACGCATTCAAAGTGTCCATAGGAAAGCATTTCTGTCCGGAAGACAGCCACTAGAGGCTGGATTAACCCCAAATGTAAACATGGCAATTTCTCTGAAACTGCTATGTTTACATCTGAAGGGTTAAAACCTGAGGGACCTGGCACCCAGACCACTTCATTGAGCTGAAGCGGTCTGGGTGACTATAGTGTCCCTTTAATATGAATTTGCCCTACCTCTTTGTGGGCAAGACTTCTGGTAAGGATTTCCTCAAGGTACTGGATTATGCCCATGGGAATGTATGCCCACTCAGGCAAAAAAGAGCATTTGTAAGATTTTGCACGGATGTTAGACATGAGTGTCTGGTGTACAACTGACATTCCAATTCATTCCACTGTTATTAGATGAGGTGGAGATCAGGGCTCTGTGCAAGTCTCGCGAGTTTCTCTGCACTTGACTCAAACGACCTTGCTTTGTGCACAGGTGCATAGTCATCCTAGAATATGAAGGGTTTATCCTAACTGTAGCTACAACGTTAAAAACAGGTCTCTGTATCCTGTAGCATTAAGATGACCTGACTCTTCATTTTAACGAAGGTGCACAGCGAAGGTCCAGGTTTTCTCTCTCACTGAGCAGAGATAGGAACTTCCTACTGCCTTGTGGAATGTAACGGGAACCTCTGGACTAGGCAGCTTCTACAGTCATCTTAACCCATATCTTAGAACAGATTGACTGCATATCAACAGTGTTGCTTGTTTTTTTTTTGGATGCACAAAACCCCCCTTCAGAACTTATTTTCAGAAAGTGTGCTTTTTAATAAGAGCAATAATTTACTTTTCAACTAAGGTCATCCAGGTGAAATTGTACACTCTTGTCATACTATAGACTGCAAGTAACTAAAATCTTTGTCATCCAGTAGCTTTATACATAAATGTAAAGGATTACAAAGAGTAAGCATCTTATTCTTTCAGTGTACAATTACAGGAAGAAACCTTTCAATGCACTCACATGAATAGAGCAGGTAATGACTGCTCACACTGTAAAGGCTCCAAATATATTAAATAAATTAGAAAATAGATCTAGATACTCGTACCCCAAAGTTGTACGAAGAGAGGTGTCTTGTAGGATAAACCTCTATCACTTCTCTGTATGGAGCGAGTATATATTTAGCAACCCATTCACAGTATACGTAGATTATCTAAAATATAACCTTTAATAAATCATTAAAATTAGTATTGAGAAATGTAGCTCTAGTAGAAAAAATATATATATGCACAACAAAAACAAAAAAGGCTAAAACAAGGCTGTAACGGCTAGCCTTTATTACTGTAAGGGCTAAATAGCCTCAGTCTGTTTGCAGCGGTGGTGGTAGAGGAAAACAATATATATTTGTAATAGTATAGAGGTAGTTAAATTGTCAAAGTTTAGACTTTAACCCCTTCCTCCTACCAAAAAACTCGCCACCCTTGGGGTAAACAAACCCAAGTAAATCCAGATTTGTCCCCCCTCTTGTTTGCTGCAAAAATAGTCACAGCAGCTGGAACACTTAAATAGTGATCAGCGTAACACACAGGGCTGAATGGTGACCAGAAGTAAAACCCTGGTCTCAACCTTCAAATTACTACTCTCTAGCAGAGAGAGTGGTTAGGCTAAGTGTCCCTGCCGCCGGATACACAGAAACAACTAACTGTTTCAATTTCAGTTATTCAAAGGCCCCTGGACGAGCCAAGTATTGGCGAAACGCGCGTCGGGACGCCTGTTTATTTTAGACTAAACACCAGCTAAAGATGGAGCTTGAAAACAAGGGACAGATAGAAGTTTTCTTATAAATATTCTCCAGTTAATTCTCTAGCGCAGGGACACCTGTTTACCTATTATTGTAATCTTTATGGAGCTTGGAATTAGGGACCGATAGAATGTTTCCTTTACCCTCCAGAGAACCCTTTGAATAACTGAAATTGAAACAGTTAGTTGTTTCTGTGTATCCGGCGGCAGGGACACTTAGCCTAACCACTCTCTCTGCTAGAGAGTAGTAATTTGAAGGTTGAGACCAGGGTTTTACTTCTGGTCACCATTCAGCCCTGTGTGTTACGCTGATCACTATTTAAGTGTTCCAGCTGCTGTGACTATTTTTGCAGCAAACAAGAGGGGGGACAAATCTGGATTTACTTGGGTTTGTTTACCCCAAGGGTGGCGAGTTTTTTGGTAGGAGGAAGGGGTTAAAGTCTAAACTTTGACAATTTAACTACCTCTATACTATTACAAATATATATTGTTTTCCTCTACCACCACCGCTGCAAACAGACTGAGGCTATTTAGCCCTTACAGTAATAAAGGCTAGCCGTTACAGCCTTGTTTTAGCCTTTTTTGTTTTTGTTGTGCATATATATATTTTTTCTACTAGAGCTACATTTCTCAATACTAATTTTAATGATTTATTAAAGGTTATATTTTAGATAATCTACGTATACTGTGAATGGGTTGCTAAATATATACTCGCTCCATACAGAGAAGTGATAGAGGTTTATCCTACAAGACACCTCTCTTCGTACAACTTTGGGGTACGAGTATCTAGATCTATTTTCTAATTTATTTACTTTTCATAGGGGTTACCCCCCAATTATCACTAGCAACCTGACACTGTCTCTCTACCTGAGTCTCTTTTCTACTCCAAATATATTATTTCAGGTTTGGTGGTACTCAATACAACATACACAGAAGTGACGGATCACTTGAAGCAAACTATTAGTATGTTAAAATGCACAGACAGTAAACTACAATCCTCTATTACTTCCGTGATTCAGATTTGGCTATGATCAGAGTAAATCTTCAGCGTCCGCGTCGGTCAAACGCTTTCAATGTGCTCCAAATTACTTGCTGTGCTTCCGGAGGTTGGGGAGAGAGGTGTCCTGATATGTACGAATGTGTGCGTGAGGACTCATTTAGCCGTCCTTGCAGCACCCTCAGATTACTCACACACTCCAATGTCACTATCATTCGAAATTCCTGAAATCCGTGAACAAAGATTGCCGCCGACACTATGCCCTTAGCAACCCTGAATCCTACGACCTGGGCCACACAAGAAGACCGCATACCCGTGGCATTTGAGCACTTTTGAAGGCAATTCTGGAATAGAACCCAGCAGCAGATGAAAAGGTCTGTCACTACAACTTTGTCTCCGAACCTGGCCCCTCACGGAACACCGCCAAGCCGAAACACCGGATGACAAACTAACAAATAAAATCAGCATATATCTATTGAGAACTACATTGAGACAGCTTCCACTCTACCTTGTTCCTTATCTAAAAAAAAAACAATAACAGTGCAGTAAACTCTTGATAGGTCATAGTACTGTTGCATTTCTATCTGGTCATATTGTAAATGGTCTATGCACGCATGTCTGCTAAACTATGCACTGCAAAAATAAAGAATTGTAAAAAAAATGAAAAAATAGTGAGACATTGGATGGTGAGTGATCTGAGAAAGCTGCAGGGACAGTGAAACAAGTCATCACGCACACATCGGGATTCCTTACCCTCCGACACCAGGAAGCATGGCAAGTAATTTGTAAGTGTCTGGCCGTCCGATACAGACAGTGTCTCTGTCTTGGTGGGGGCATGGGCGTAGGAACCCAAAAAAATCTGGGGGGGATAGCATTTTTACTCGCCGGGTATATTCTTATTCCGTAAACTAGGAGTTGTTTATCCCATTGTACAGCGCTACGGAATTTGCAGTCGCTATATAAATGATTAAATAATAACAACATTAAAGGGTCACCACAGGGAAGGGGTTTTACTTACCCGGATACAGCGCCGGGATCCTCCTGATTAGAACCACCCCTACCCTTCCCATGAATATTAGAACCACCCCTACCCCTTCCATGCACAAAAGAACTCCACCTACCCCTTCCACGCACATTAACTCCCTACCCCTTCCATGCATATTAGTACCCCCCTAACCCCTTCCATGCATATTAGAACCCACTCTACCTCTTCCATTCATATTAGTACTCCCCATAACCCCTTCCAATAATTTTTCTACCTACCCCCTCCTCCCATCCATATTAGTAGCCCCCCTAAACCCTTCCAATTATTTTTCTACCTACCCCTCTCCCCTATCCTTATTAGTAGCCCCTCTAACCCTTTCCAATTATTTTTCTGCCATGTTAACTAACGCCAGTGCTGGAGTGCCTACATTAAAAGGCCTGCAGGGACAGGCTATAGACACCAGAACCACTACACTAAGCTGCAGTGCTTCTGGGGACTATAGTGTTTCTTTAATGTGAGGTAAATTAGAGATTAGTGCAACGAATAATATGCTAGATTGCCTACTTACAACCAGATGAGGATGATGATGGGCTCTAGCTGCAGTCTGGCTCCACTGGTCTGGTGTAGAACAGGCTCTCTGGAGGCTGTTTGTAACTGTGGTCACAAAAATCAATGTTCTGTGAGAACGGGAAGCAGCTCCATTTTTTGGGGGTCCTTTACACAGCTCAAGGTCTGGATCCCAGGGTCCACCTTCATGTTCCACCAATGAGTTTGTTCACAGGGGGTGGAGTGTGTAGGGGATGTCCTGATATGTGTGTAAGGAATGCATTGTGTGAATCTGTGTTTGTATGTGTAAGGGCTGCAAGGTGTGATTCTGTGTATGTACGGGATGCAGTGTGTGCGTCTGTAAGGGGTGCATTGAGTGTATGTACGGGGTGCATTGAGTGTGTAAGGTTGCATGATTGTGTGAGTGTGTGTGTGTGTGTGCACGGGGTGCATTGAGTGTGTGTAAGGATGAATTGTGTGTTTCTGTGTGTGTAAGGGTGGTATGATTGTGTGATTGTGTGTGTGTGTGTGTGTGTGTGTGTGGTGGATGTCAATCTCTCTCCCTCCCTTGTCACTCTTTCTCCCCCCCCCTCCCTGCTTCTTTCCCCCCCCCTCCCTGCTTCTTTCCCCCCCTCCCTGCTTCTTTCCCCCCCTCCCTGCTTCTTTCCCCCCCTCCCTGCTTCTTTCCCCCCCTCCCTGCTTCTTTCCCCCCCTCCCTGCTTCTTTCCCCCCCTCCCTGCTTCTTTCTCCCCCCTCCCTGCTTCTTTCCCCACCCTCCCTGTTTCTTTATTTCCCCACCCTCCCTCCCTGTTTCTTTATTTCCCCTCCCTCCCTGTTTCTTTATTCCCCCCCTTCCCCCCCCTGTTTCTTTATTTCCCCTTCCTCCCTCCCTGTTTCTTTATTTCCCCTCCCTCCCTGTTTCTTTATTCCCCCCTCCCCCCTCCCTCCCTGTTTCTTTATTCCCCCCCCTCCCTGTTTCTTTATTCCCCCCCCTCCCTGTTTCTTTATTCCCCCCCCCCCTCCCCTCCCTGTTTCTTTATTTCCCCTCCCTCCCTGTTTCTTTATTCCCCCCCTCCCCCCTCCCTCCCTGTTTCTTTATTCCCCCCCCTCCCTGTTTCTTTATTCCCCCCCCTCCCTGTTTCTTTATTCCCCCCCCCCTCCCTGTTTCTTTATTCCCCCCCCCTCCCCTCCCTGTTTCTTTATTTCCCCTTCCTCCCTCCCTCCCTGTTTCTTTATTCCCCCCCCCTCCCTCTTCCCCCCTTCCTGTTTCTTTCTCTCCCTCCCTCCCCTACCTATGATGTAGCGTGGCCGAGCGCTGTATAGTCCGCCGGTACAGGTAGCTTTTGTTTCCTGTACCCGGCGGACTAACAGGAAGTGCACACTCAGTGTGCACTTCCTGTTAGTCCGGCCGGGTACAGGAGACAGATGCTCCCTGTACCGGCGGACTATACAGCGCTCGGCTACGCTACAGTGAAGGAGTGACAGGAGGGAGCGCTGAGCGCTTCCCTCCTGTCAGCTCCTCTCTTCATGCTGCGCCCGGGCGGTGCGCTCTCATGGACGCACCAGCCCGGGCAAAGCTGCAGCCGCCTGAGGCTCTCTGCAGAGCGCTCGGGCGGCTGCAGCATCAGGGGGGGGGCGGCGGAGCTGGGGGGGATTTCCCCATACCTGTCCCCCCCGCATGATTTGCTGGGGGGGATGCGTCCCCCCCATCCCCCCCGGTTCCTACGCCCATGGGTGGGGGGGTGCCCATGGATCAGTTTTGCACCGGGGCTCCATGGATTGTGCATTTTATCCTACAAATAAAGTCTGCTTCAAGTGATCCATTACTTCTGTGTATGTTGTATTGAGTAGCACCAAACTTTGAGTGATAGATTTGGAGCCTTTACAGTGTGAGCAGTCTTTACCTGCTCTATAAATGTGAGTGCATTGAAAGATTTCTTTATACCTATGATTTAATATTTTGGTTTTACACTTTGTATATTTCATCCCCCCATGTTCAATAATATGTAGACTACTGCTTACGTAAGTAATCAATGTGACCACATTCACACCAAGCATGTTATTGCCACAAGTGTGTTTAAATTACTTATGGTTTCAAGTCATGCATATTTATAATGTACTTAAAGTCACAACGCACCTTATAGAATCAATCTTTATTTAGTGATTTGGGTTATGACACCAAGTTGCTGCTACTGGAAATAATTCAGTATTCTTGCACTTGCTATTGTTTTGATTACCAATATTTGTTGTTTTTTTACCTTAATCCTTCGCTCATGTTTGTGAAGTTTGCCTATGATAACATTTTAAATGTTTATATTTATCTTTGCATGGTGAACAGCAGCAACTAAAAGGGTTCAGTTATAGTGGTTTGCAAGCTCTAAATTTAAGATTAGATTCAAATGACATCAAAGTCATGGATTCCGTAAATCAGTGTTTTTATGTATGTAATTGGTAGTTTTTACTTTGTCTGCACTAGTTCTAGTTTATGAACAGAGTTCTGCAGTGTGTGTGTATATATATATATATATATATATACACATATATATATATATACACACAATTTACTAAACGCTGTTCTTATTGTCCCCTTGATATTTGCTAATGTGACATATCTTCTATTAATAAAGTCAAATATAGTCATCTTGGGTAAAGGTGTTCTTTAATCAGGAAATCCTGGAATGTTTAAGACAAATGTGAAGACCAAAAAGATTGAGTGAAAGTACAGATTAATTTAGATCCTGCCTAGATTTGTTTTTATTACTAGCGAGGGAAATTAACAGACTGTTCATTACTTTGACATCTGTTTTCCAGTTGCTTTGAGCGTCCTAAGAATGGATTGAAATTTTAAAAGAGTTTGAAATTGAGACAAATGTCATGAGCACTGTTGTTCAGTTTATTTTGCAAGTTTACAGTCTGGTATAAAAATAAATGTTTTAGTGCTAAATTTTAATATCATCAGGGACTCTAAATGGTTTTTAAAGCAGTATTTTCCGAACCAAGTTCAGTGTTGAAGCTGAATTGAAAATAAAGTAAAAAGTAAGCCAAGGTCATCTACTTTCTAGCAAGGATGATTTATAAAGGTTTTTAGCTCATTTTGATTCTAAGTTTGATGCCTCCCATGCCCTTTTTTCTCCCCCACTATTAAGGAAATATTATTATTACTGGTATTTATATAGTGCCAGCATATTCCATAGCGCTTTACAATATCATCAAAGGGGGAGAATTAACAATAAATGAGACAATTACAAAAACTTACAGGAACAATAGGATGAAGAGGGTCCTGCTTAAACAAACTTACAGTCTATAGGACTAAACATGATCCAAGTACAATAATTAAAGGGACACTCCAGGCTTGGTGCACCCCCCATTTTTAAATCTGTTAAACAATACGTAAATATTATAAAACGAAAACAATACTCACCTTTAAGGGCTGCTGCAGATACATCAGCTCTACTCAGACCTGGAAGAGGTTCTAATCAGGAACCTCTCATTCTGTTCTTTAGTTTCTTATCACATAAAGCCCTGTCCAGCAGGTATTTATATGATATGAGGCAAGGGCCCCAGCTGCAGTTCAACTCATGAGATCAGATGAGCAAAACTGCTAAATAAGCCAACAGCAGAAACTTTATGATCATCAGCTTATGAACAATTTCAGTTAGGTGAATACTGTGCACAGCCTCTTTCGTAAAGACCGACCAAGAGAAGTGCAGCATTCTCAAACCATACAAACATTTGTACTTGCCAAAGAAGTATAGTTTCCAAGGAGCTAGCTTATAAATCACTGCACTTATGAGACAAGGAGAGGAACCCCCTCGCAGGACAAGCTAGACAATGAGCTTTATTGGAAAGTATTTTCAGTATATTCAATACTATGCGCCCCTGATGCATAGAATGTTATAGAAATCAAAGTAATTTTATGGCAAGACAGAAGGCTTCATATTTGCTTTAACCTTCTTTACTGAACCTCCCAGCAAAGAAATAGTTAAACATATAGAAAAAAAACAACCAATCAGGACACATCTTCGAACATAGTTTTGTCAGGCTCCTCCCAAATCCTCTTTCTTTGCTGCTTGCCACCCAGGTGAGTCTATTCCAATTATAGCTCTCTCCAATATATATTATTGACATGCATTATTTTGTTTTTCCATGGATATTTTGACTCCTTTAACTTTTTTCTGTATGTTCTTACATGAGGTAATTTGTGTGTTTACTTTATCTAGCCCTTTAGGACACCGACCTTTCTCAAGTCAGCCCACTGTCCATTCCCTTCCCTGTGATTTTATTTTATGTCTAACTATTTAGACTTGTAAGCCTTACTAATCGTTTTTTTGGTGAGATTTTATTCACACTGCGCCACTGCTGTGGCTGCGGTCCATTATGATCACGCCCGAGATCTATTTCTGTACCGCCCTTTGTTCAAGTCATTTAATGATACGCAGATCCCGCCTTCCTCCTTCATGCCAACGGCCATCTTTTGTTTGGCGGTTTGTTTTCCCGTTCGCGCCTTATTCATGACAGCTCTCTGCTCTGTGATCCATGCCCGATCAGAACTGCAGCTCTGTTAAACCGTAACTATTCATTTCCCCCTGCGGGTACATTTTGTTGTTACTGTTAAACTATTAGTGAACTCTTTAGGTCACTCTGCATCTTACAATCAACAGATCTCACTGACGGATGAAGTCCGACTCGAACTGAACTGGTGGCTACACCATATGGATGCGTGGAACGGGAGAGCTATCTTCGGCTCGCAACCAGATTATATCCTAGAGTCAGATGCCAGCCTTCTGGGTGATCCCGTTCCAAAATGCTCAGACCTCACAAAAGAATTATACCAATTTTGTCTGGACAGGAACATTTCCCTTCGAGTGGAGTATCTACCTGGTTCAGACAACCTAGTCGTAGATTGGTTCTCTCGACACTGGAGAGACTCCAGCGACTGGCAACTAGACCCACACGTCTTTTACCGTCTCCATCTTCTTCGGGGTCCATTCAACCTCTACCTATTTGCGTTTCGTCTGAATTGTCAGACGGACGCCTTTTTCAGTTGGTTGCCAGATCCGACCTCTCTGGCAGTAGACGCCTTCCTGCAACCTTGGCCAATGACCGAAGCTTATGCTTTCCCTCTGTTCTCCATGATCCTTCACACTCTCCATCATCTCAGGACTCTGGGGACCAAAAAAAACACTGCTGACCCCATTGTGGCGTACCAAACCATGGTTCCCCAATCTCTCAGAGAGGTCAGTGGATTACCCACTACTGCTACCTGCCACGCACATTCTCAAGGATCCTGCAGGCAACTTTCACTCTCTCGCGTTGCAGGGTCATTTCCAGCTAGTGGCCTGGACTGTTTCAGAGGATCCTGGAATGTCACAGGACTTTCGGAGACTGCTATATAACTCTTATGGGACTCATGGGCCCCCGGGACTAGATACGCTTACTTCTCGGCCTGGCGAGTTTGGAGTTGCTGGTGTTTTGAAAGGGGTATTGATCCAGCTTCTTTGATTAACTTTCTGTCCTCTCTTTTTGATGAAGGTAAATCCTACAGATCCATTAATGTGTTTCGCTCAGCAATTCGGCAGCTCATGGCCCCATTGACATTGCTGTAATAGGTAAACATCCCCCTCTCTCTAGACTGTTGCCTGGCATTCGTTTTGCTCGACCTCCTGTCCCAAAATATTCACATTTTTGGGATGTTGCTCTTGTTTTGTCCTTCCTGGAGGCTTGGCCACCCAACAAAGCACTCTCACTGTCGGCCAAGTTAACTCTTCTTCTCTGCTTAGTTTCTTTTAGAAGAGTGAGATATTCAAGCATTTGACTTCCACGCTATTGATATCACTCCCTAAAGGTGTACATTTCAACATTTCTCACCGCACTAAAACAAATTCCTTAATTACCCTTACTTTTCAGACAAGCCATCTCTCTACGTTGCTAGTTGTGTCCAACACTACGTCTCCTCTATGTAACCTCTACGCACCCCTACGGGCCCACTGTTTATCTCATATGTGCGACCACACAAGCCAGTGTTTTGTCCCACGATTGCCCACTGGATTAAGTGGCTTCTCGCTTTGGCGAGCATAGCTTCTTCTTTTGGAGCTCATTCAGAGGCGCTGCCGCCTCTTCCGCCTTTATGGCCGGGAGATCCCTTACAGACATCCTATCATCTGCTGAGTGGTCTAGAGTGTTTACCTTCAGTCGTCCCATGCTTCTTTTTCTTTGGTTTCCATGCTTTAAAACAGCAAAAAATGAAGCCTCCTGTCTTGCCATAAAATTCGGCATTATTCTAGCTTTAGTGACTGAATAATCTAAATTTTATTAAAGACAGGAGGCGAATATTTTCCCACCCTATTGGCATCCCATCCCAGATATTTTCAGGTCAAGTATACTCTTATTTTCTAGGTTTCTCGTAAGACTTTATATGAAACTGCCTAGTTTCTGTTTGCTCTGGTTAGGTGATTCTTAATCTACCTAGTTCTGGCTATTTCAGATTTTGCAAAAGTTTTATACTCGTGATATCCATGGGGTATATCTGTTTATGTATATATCTTGCAGACACCCAGTCCAAGTGACTATACTTTCACAATATTGCTCTGTCTTTTTAGTGTGAAGTTTGTCTGCATGAGCCACGAAGACTACGTTCCATTGGTCTCCAGTATCGGTTCTGTTCTGGTTTACATGGTTAATTGATCACTCAAGCTTACACGGTTGATTACACGTATGATTACACGTATGATTGGCTGCATCAAGAAAGGAGTTGGGAGGAACCTGACAGACTGTTATGTTCTAAGATCTGTCCTGATTGGTTGATTTTTTTTTCTCTCTATAGGTTTAACTATTTCTTTGCTGCTGGGAGGTTCAGTAAAGAAGGTTAAAGCAAATATTTGCCTCATGTCTTTAATAAAATGTAATCACTAAAGCTAGAATAATCCTGAATTATCACTAATTATTTTCTACAGTCCCTACTGAACCACAGATGAAAGTATCAAACTAAGCTCCTAAGTATATGAATTCTTATAAAGGACTTCGTTTTTTTTTAAATTTTACTTTTAAAAGCCTAGTCATACTACCATTTATGCTAGTCATAAACAGATTCTAATTCACTATATTAACCCCTTCATGACGGAGTCAATAGTACACGTTCTGATCAAAACAAAATGTAAACAAAAACTGGAATTTGCGCTATATGTCTGTTCAACAATAATTCACCTCTCTCATTAAGTGCACCCACACTTATTATACATCATTTTGTTCAGGAGAAACAGGGCTTTAATTTCTCATGAACTATTCATATATGAAAATGTTTTATGAATAAAATAAAAATAAAACTGAGAAATTAAGATTTTTTTCAAAAAAAAATGTAGTTCCTCCTGACATTTTAGATGTACATGTCATAATATTGTTAGCGTTTATTGCAATAAAATGCACATATTTTTATTCAGCAAAGTCTCACGAGTACAACAGTACCCCCATTAAAAGATTTTACAGTGTTTTGCAAAGTTACAGGGTGAAATATAGCACATTCCATTTTTTTCTCATGAGAATTTGCCAGATTAGTAATGTTACCTTTGAGACCGTGTGGTAGCCCAAGAATGAGAATTACCTCCATGATGGCATACCATTTGCAAAAGTACACAACCCAAGGTATTGCAAATGGGGTATGTGCAGTCATTTTTAGTAGCCACTTAGTCACAAACACTGTCCAAATATTTGATGTTTTTTGCTTTTTTCACACAAACAAATACGAACGCTAACTTTGGCCAGTGTTTGTGACTAAGTGGTTACTAAAAATGAATGGACATACCCCATTTGCAATACCTTGGGTTGTCTACTTTTGCAAATTTCAGTGAAAAATAAATAAAATACAAGCCTTATATTTGACTCTCCAACTTTCCAAAACCTAAGTGTTTCAAAACAGTAAAACAAATTACAACAATAATAGTCAGTAAAAGTGCCGTTCGTGTGTGAAAAATGCAACAAAAACTTCACTTTTACTGAAAACGACATCGCTGTAATACAATTTATCATTTTGAATCACTAATATTTGTGTTCAGCAAAGTCTCCCAAGTAAAAGTACCCCCCCCCCCCCCCCCATGAACAGGTTTTATGGTGTCTTGGAAAGTTACAGGGTTAGAGTGCTTGCAAATTATTTTCTGCACTTGCTGCCTGGGAAATCAGACACGTCAATCAAATTAATTAATTAAATCGCAATTATGTTAAAAGATTCCTTAAAGATATTTAGAATTTTAATATATAAATTTAAATTCTATGTGTATAGTTATGCAATCATTTATGTAATTATATATACATCTCTGTCTATATATCTATATATAGATATGTATGCAGTTATTTGTATTATATACAGATATATATAGAATTTCATTCCAAGTATTGTTACACACACATATATATATATATATATATATATATATATATATATATATATATATATATATATATATATAAACAAAATACAGTTAGAATGAAATTACATATGTATGCAAAATTGATTTAATTTAATATTTATTATTGTAATTATATGTATATATAAATATAATATGTATTATATATCATATGTAATTTCAATCTAAGTTTATTTTAATACCAATATATGTAATTATATTAAAATACACTACATATGACGTTACATATATAAGATGTATTATATAAGATGTAAAATATACACATATACATACCTATATGTAGAAATATACACATATATATATATACACACACACACTTAATTTATTTTACATGTTTAATAAAAAAAAATTTACACTACCCACCAGCAGGGGTACTGTCTGACATTCCAGGCAGTCCCCCTGCAGGCAGATCCACAGCCAGCTATAGGGGGCCATGTGATCGCTCTTTGAGAGCGACCACATAGCCCCCAGGGGCCTGATTTGCTGGGGGAAGGCAGTCCTCACAAAGAGGATCGCAGAAGAGATAAATTTCTCCTGGCTCCTGGGGTAGAAAGCAGTTATGGCATTTTATGTCGCAGCAATGGCTTTAAAGCCCATTATAATGAGGACGGCATAGAACAATGTTAAGGGGATAAAGGGACACTATAGTCACCAAATACAGGGATACAATATATTCTGAATTAAACCAAATTTGCAATGAAGGAAGTGTAAACATAAGATGACTCTTTACAGGAAGTGTTTAGGCAGGCTGTGCAAGTTACATGCAGGGAGGTGTGACTAGAGCTGCATACACAAAGCGAATTAACTCCATCGTATGCTTTCTGAGGTCTCTGACGCCTGCTGGAGATGTGAGAAGGACGTGGGCTCTGATCTCCACATTTGGTGATGTTGCAGAAAACTAATCCCTTACTGGACTGAGGTCCATACAACGAGCAAAGACATATTGGATGCTCCTCCACCACACCACAATGCCTTTCCAGTCTCTCCAGATGCTCCTCCACCACACCACAATGCCTTTCCAGTCTCTCCAGATGCTCCTCCACCACACCACAATGCCTCTCTCGAGGTATAAGAAGTCGCTAACCAAACATCTTTTAAATGCAGCTAAACTGCTGATCCTGGCTAGGTGGTGCTCCACTACGGTGCCCACCCTCCAACAGTGGATGGCGAAGGTGGAGGAGATCCATGCAAAGGAAACGCGTGCGGCTTCCCTAAAGGGTAATACGAAAAGCTGCCTGCAGAGATGCACTCCTTGCATTGACTTCCTGTCCAGACGACAGACTTAGAAAATCTAAACCATAGCGGCACAACTGGGATGGAACTCCAGGCCCATCAGCGAGACAGGTGGATGGGTTACATCACGCCTTAATGGCCCATTTGAGTGTGCGGAGGGCTCCCCTTCCATCTATGGTGGGTCTGGGGTCTCAAGTCATCTGCCACTCCTCCTCTCTTCCTCCCCCTCCCCCCTGTTTTTCTTCTTTCACCTCCACTGTTTTCTTACCTCTCCCATACACACCCCACTTCTCCCCCATCCCCAACTTTTTATTCAGGCTACTACTCTGACGTGGAAACACGGCAACTCTTACGACAATAGCTACAAATTGTCTCAGGGTTAATTGATGAGTAAAAGAGGCATAACTGGTCTGGGCGACGTATATACAAAAGTAGAAACACCGAACTTGTTTTCCCTGACATCAATGGTACTATCAACTTGGTACAGCTGCTTGATATCTCCTAATATGTTGAGGATAATGACCTAGTGGCCTAATGTTGTTTGTTTGTATATGCTAAAACATATGTATCTCGGTCTCATTTACGCTTGCAATACTGCATTATACTGTATATCTTTCTATATAAAACTGTAAATAAAGATTGTGTAAAAAACAAACAAAAAACAACAATATTTTACTCCTAATGGGAAGAGAGCCAGGCAGTGAGACTGCAGGGACATAATGTATACACCAAAACTGCTTTAGTGACTACAGTGTCCCTTTAATGTGGCAAAATCCCTGAACCCCTTTTTTCTCTGGCATAATAAAATCATCCTACTCTGTATTTAGTTTTAGAAATAAAGAGGAGAATTTTTTATGTAATGGCTACTTCAATACATTTTAAGCACATGCTCTACTCCTAAACTCCCAAGTTCTGTTCTGTGCATTCATGGCACATACCTGGGGGGAAATCAAGAGTACACACACTCAGGCCATAATGTATAGACCTGCGGTTCCCAACAAAGTCCCCAAGGCACACTAACCGTAAGGGATTTGACCAACTCACTATTGGAACAGGAAAGCACAAATTTTAGAATGTTTGCATGCCTTGAGTGCAGGTTTGGTAAACAGTGATTTAGGTCTTGATTCCATTTCACTTGTTCATCCCTCTAAGGCTTGATGGTTGGCAGTTTAACATGCAAAACCCTACATGCTTGAAGTTAAACGTTATTTAGTTAAGAGTTATCCCAAAGACATGTAACCATAGATTTCCAGCTGAATACAATAGTGCAGATATAAACTTACTTGTTGCTGTCTCTGTAGTTGTAAATGTAGCATCCCTGTGGCATCCCACTTTCTTTATCCAGGGTAAACGCCAATTTAAGCTGTAGAAAAGCAATTTATTAGTGTCTTGAACTAAAATGTAACAATATTCCACATATTTATAAAGTATAAAATTAGTAATACTAGCAGTGAGGACCATACGAAAGGGAAAACAAGCATTTATCTAGTGATGGCATGTTAAGTGAATAAATGTGGGTTTACATTTTTCATACTACAAGTGGTCTAAGGATAATCTATACTATGTTCACATGGGGTTGATTTTATTTGATCTAGGCTTTGCAATACTCAAAATATAAACAAACATTAACTGAGCCACTCTATAGCTACTGTGTTTGTTCTTATCCAACAGAGAAAATTTCTCAGCCAGTGCTTCAGTCAGTTTCATCCAGAGTTTGGGATTAGATTGCAAATGGCATTACCCAACCCATTACCCCAATGCATGACATTTAGGGAATAGTGTTCGATACTGAATATCTAAAATAAGTTTGCCATTGAAAGCTCTCCTCACCGCCCCTGCACATTCACATTACTCAAGCAGGAAGACAAGTTTATCTGCATTAGGTACTATGACAATTTGTCCCTAGTCTACATTAAACAATTTAGCGCCAAGTTTGTGTTAAGGTATTTATTTTTTTCAAAAGAGAAAAAATTCTGCAGGGGTTAATAAGTGCTTGAGGCATTTGTTCCTAAATCCAATTATAATGTATGAGAGCCTATAACAAAATATTTTTGGTTGCCACGTTCCAGGCTGAATCCTGCCAGCTTGTTTCCTTTATACATCTATAAAAGATAATGTTGAAACTTTTGAAAAGAAGCACTTGCCGCTCAGGGGGAAAAATATAAAATGTTGAGGCATTTTGCAAACAATTCAATTCCCAAACAATCAGGTCAAGTACATGGACTGGAGGTTCTATTAAATTAACAAAAATGTATAAGATTTCCATCGAACAAAACCCTTAAAACTAGATGACCAGTGTTTGCATTTTCATTTTGCTGTTCAGTCTCAAAAGGCATTTTCCAGAAAGCATCAAGCTTTGATTTTTTTTTTTAGAGCAAATGATAAAATAATCTGACGGAAAATGCGTACCTTTATTTCACATGCAACAGGAGATTAAACCTATTGCTAGAATAGGAAATTTGGGTACAACTCAGCAGAGCTTAGATTCTTGGTCACTGGTCACTAAAAGACATTCAATAGCACCAGTGTTTGGCAAAGTTCATCTGGAAATAATGGTCCCCAGAAGACTTGGCCAAACGCCCAGCTGTATATTTTTTTTTAAGCAAGTTGACTTTTATGAATCAACACATGAATTTAAGAGATCTGCTGTCTGTGCTACATTAGGAAATACCTTGTTCTGCAGAATATTATGAGTGGCTTACTTAACTGTTGCTTACCTGAACCAATAGACACATGGCTATTTTGTTTGCCTCCTGGGCACGCCTTCCCTTCAGATTCTGTCTTTTATTCATAATTATACAGCCCCTACTATGAACTTGCTATAAAGGCTCAACAGTGATTAATAGGATCCTTTTATGAATTGCAAACTTTTTCAGGTGCATACTATAGCAGTGACATAGCCTGAATAGCCACAGAGAAGTGTCTAAGCTTCTTAACACTCAGGATGATTAATAGATCTCATGTCAAATGCTCATCACTGAGTGTGTTTGGTGCAGGACTCCAAACATATTTCCTTCACGGCAAAAAGCTTAACTAATCAATTACTAGGTCTGTCTGTGGGATAACCAAATTCTGATTCTAATATAAACTGCACACGTACCAGCAAACTGTTTCTACACCTGAGAGCAAACAATGAAATATTATACAGATGATTCTGGTAGTGTACCATGTGTTCCTTATTGTTCTTTTATACAACTTCTTGACTTTTTTTTTTTTAAAGGGTCATCATAACCACTTTATCGCACGGGCACATAACTGGGGGACAGCACTTGTAGGCTCTTTGCATCATAACTACTACAATAGACTATGACAATCATGTGCACTTTAAGTCTTTTCAAAATAATGCAAATTCAATAAAAACATCAAACAAAATATATGATCACAATGAACACTTATAACCCTAAAGCATACACAGGAACCTTTGGGTGGTGTCTGCTATTCTAACATTTTGTTGATGTTCATAAAACACTTCTATCTATCCAGTCCTGACACTACCATTCATGAGTCCCATACAATGTCAGAAAGACCAAAAACAAGGTTCTAACAAAGTGGCATTCATTGAAGGCAGCCATTTCGAATTTATAAAGAGAGACACTGATGGCCTATTATAAAAAAACAAAGACAAAAAAGTAAGAGGGTGGGGGAAAAACATTCATTACACTTTGTAAATGAGACTGGTCGGCTCATTGTAGACTAGAGTGGAAGGGTAATGTGTGATAATTGCTGCCTGCATGACTGAATCACAATATGTAACATCACTCAAGCACAACACAAAACCACTCTGGCACAATGAGTGGTTAATGCAGATAGGGGTCACCCTTCAAAATGATTAGCCACGGATCCTGGAATTCAGAGTATCTGAGTTGCCAAAGGATCATTTTGTTTAAAGCCTGCTGATTTCAAACTTTTTTTTTATGTTTTCAGCATTCAGAATGTCATCTCAGTTTAAATGGAATTAAGATGTTGCATGGATTTTGTATAAGACAGTGCATTGAAACTGCAGGATCATTTCCCAAAAGTGCCATTGTTTTGCCCGTTTTCTAAATCACAGCAGGAGGCTTCCTCTGAGATGCAGGAATCTATTCCCTCATGTGTCACAACCCAGAGGGCTGTTGACTACTGACTTGGAGGAAAAAAAAAAAAGTGCACCCTACTTTTGTAATCCACACTCTCCATGTCCTGAGAACAATTCATTCACATTGATGCTCTTTTAGTTTCAAACTTTACACATTCATCACTGACACCAGAAGGCTCCATAAAGGCCTGGGAGCTAGTTCACCTCTTTATCAACTGAATTGGGGAAACAGCACAATTTAAAGAAAAGATAGGTTGTGTCCTTGAACAGTGTAGTTCTACAGAAGAAAAAAAAAAAACACCCATAGGAAACCTCTTAAATTAATAACCTAATTATGGACCTTCACTACCCATCTAGAAGTCAATGACATTATTACCCCCTAATACGGCCCCCCAAGGTATGGCAAGGGGGTCACAGACAATTTAAATTTATACTTATGGAAACGTATTCGCTTGAGGTGGTTGTGTTGTACATTTTTAACATATGCACCCTTTTTCAAAGCAATATTTTAAACAATTTTAGAAATCTCTGATCAGAATGATTGAACTAGATGCACTGTTGAGTAAGAAACTAAAAAATAAAAAAACGAGTACATTTATATACACACACTTAATACAAACATCACATCAGTATTTGCTGTATAGAGCGGTGGTACCTTTCAGGTTAGCCATAGCAACACAGAAATAAATAAAATATTATTTGGAACACATATGCTCAGCTTATTCTAAGCCCACATTAAACAAAAACACTCTTGGACAGAATTTTATAAGTACTGTCCTTTTTTGTGTCACAGTTTGGCAAAAATTTTGGTTAGCACACTACCAATGACTCTCCTACGAAGGAGTCATTTTTGGCCAAACCACAACACTGAGCTGTAGTGATTAACCCCTTAAGGACACATGACGTGTGTGACACGTCATGATTCCCTTTTATTCCAGAAGTTTGGTCCTTAAGGGGTTAAGGTACTCAAAATGCCCCTTTCAAGGAAACAGGTAGAGTAGCAAACCTACACTCTCATAAAACCAAATGCATCTGCACATAAGACAATGGAAAATTAAAAAAAATAATAATGTATTGATGTAATACAAGCATGTCAAACTCAAAGGCTAACACAGGCCAAATAACCCAGGTTTATGTGTTTGTGGGCCGCAAACCACACCCCCCCCCCTTCCCCCCCCCCCCCCCGTTTTCATAGAAATGTAGGCTTATTTAGAAAAGTACAGTATAAAAAAAAGTTGCCTGACACTGGAGGTCCTCACACTCGTAGGGCTTCAAAGAAAACAAAAGAGTAAATTTATTTTAAGGAGGCGTGCATTTGCATGTAATCAATGTTTCAGTCCAACTACCTTGACATATGAAAAGTTTGGTAATTGGACTGAAATGGTGAATGTATGTTGTTGCACAGCTGTAAAAAAAACAAATCACGTTATCTTGTTGATTTTGAAGTCCTATGAGTGTGTTCTTCACTTTGGCTGAGAACAAACTTTATGATCTAAGCCAATCCAATGCTTTTCCATTTGAAAGCATTGGGAGCCTATTGTGCATGTATGGCAAAAAGTTGCATGGTCAAATAGCATCTCCATGGGGAGCGTTCAGCATCTTCATGCAGATCCAATCTAATACAGTCTCCTCCCCCCATTCTAATACATTGCCCACAAATCCAATAAACTGCCTGCCTCCCTCCACTCTAATACACTGCCGCTTACTCGAATACACTGCCCTCCCCCAATTTAACACACTGCTTCCACTCCCACCACAAATACACTGCCCCCCTCCCATTCTAATACATTGCCCACAAATCCAATACACTGCTCCCCCTCCCAGCACTCTAATACACTGCCACCCCAATCACAACTTTAATACATTGCCCCCTCCTACTCCTAATTTAATACACTGCCTCCCCCACCACTAATACATAGCCCCTCTTCGCCCCCCAATTAAATACACTGGCGCATCCCCCCCCAAATTAATACAGTGCCCCCTCCCTCAAATTAATACACTGCCCACTACCTCCCCCAATTTAACACACTGCCCCCTCCCCAGTTTAACACACTACACAGGAAGGTCCCCCAAGCCCTTCTTCCCCTACCTTAAGAGGAACGTCCTCCATTTCCAGCTCTGCTCTTCTCAGTCCAAGCAGGCCAGACGCTCCTCTGGCACTGCGAGTAGGAAGGAAAGGTGAGTGTCTGGCCTGCTGTGCAGATAGACAGCCACTCTGCCCTCTTGCGGGAGCACGCGATAAACTGTGGAGGCTAAGCTTGCGACCTGTCTTGTGGCTGGTTGCACTCACAGCATAAGGCGGCCCCCAGGGCAGGTGGGCCGCAAATATATTTATTGTGGGCCACATGCGGCCCGCTGGCCTCAAGTTTGACAACCTTCAGCAGTAATTACCATTGAACTACTCAACCAATTATATTATCAGCTATATAATAATTACAATAGAAGATCACTACAATGCAGGGTTTGCCAATTCATCCAGTCATGACCTCAATAGTCAGAGCATAACTATTGTGCTGCAGTAGTATATTTAATTTGTAGCTATCCACAAGTAAAAATGATGCTCTGTGGCTCTGCTCAAGAAGCAGCATGCACTGAACACAATTGTAATCATTGTCCACATACATGCTTACCTGCTGCAACCATGCCAATCTTATTTTATAAAACTTGCTTTCTGTAGAACTTTATACTCAAACATTCGTATGTATCAACCTTTACACATCACCTATGCAATCCTAGAAGCAATCTTAAAATACCATAAGAATGTGCACAATTCTGAGTCACACGTCTCACTCCCCCCTCTGTTAAACCATCCGCAGGGTGGTCCAGAGCTACAACTTTTTATCATTACATTATATGCAATTATATTTCTCTTCCTGTGTGAAGTCTGTCGGCCTGCCTTTTCATGAATCTAAATCCAATCTGGCACAGCTGGTGAAGTGACAACATACATGGTGAAGTGACAACCTGTTTATTTATGTTGAGTGGTGCCAGATGCAGACCATCATATACTGTTCATATACCTGTTCAAGTCAGTTTTTTTGCAAACCAAATGTAAATTTCCCCTTAAACATATTTCAACCTAATAATGACACAGATGGTGCCAAATCATGCCAGCCTCTCCCCAAAGTTTATTCTACTTTTATTTCTTTAATAATCGGCAAAGCACAACAAAGTTCTGTTTCATCTTCACCTGTCAAGATCTTACTTAAGGGAGTACAGATCACGGCATCTAAGAGCGTAGAAAGGGCATGACATCATTCAATCTGCTAGAAAGGCAGAACTGAATGATGGATAGTGCGTGCAACGAGTCCTCTTCCTATGTCAGGCATGAGTGTAAGGAGGTCACGCTGGGAATGACTTCCAAGCAATAACTTTGAAACACAAAATTTAAAATGCGTTCTTGTTTTCCTAACAGTCACCCAAGACCAGAAGGATGGATAGGGAAATTTCATAGTGCTGTAGGAACACAGCTATCAGATGTAGCACATCAATCAGATATAGCCATTGCATACATTATTTATACATTAGCTATACAAATGTAGCTATAACGCAAGATATTAACAACAAAAAAAAACTTACAAGTATTTGAGAAAAATTCACAAAAGGAGAATTCACATTACAGCTGATAAAGCACCAGTTAAAAACAGTTTAAAACCAATACTTAAAATTGACCATAGGCATTTAGTCGGATTTCAAACTTTAAACTCAACACAAAAGTCAGAGGCCATCAATATCTCTGTCCCAACCCTGAAATGGAGGCGCACCTACGGTCGCAATTCCACTTTAAATGGTGTGAAGCAAAACTCAAGTACCTGGGCATATGGCTGCCCAGAAAGCTGTCTACCAAGCAAACTTTGCCCCCATCCTTGCCTCCCTAAAGGCAGACATGCATAAGTGGGCAGACCTAAACATCTCTTGGTTTGGTCGGAATAACGTGATCAAGAGGAACATTCTCCCACGCCTCCTGTATCTCTTCCAGACAGTACCAAGAGCATTTTTCCCAATCAATAACCATAGCTATCCGGAAATTTGGGTGGAATTAGAGAGCACCAAGAGTCAGTAAAAACCAACTGGAACAACCTAAACAGGGGGGCTCTGGGCTTATAGGGTACAACCGAGCCACTCACTTACTCAGGGTGACTGATGGGTACACGCCAAAACCACACAGGCAGGGGGCAAGATCCCCTCACTACTCTGGATGCCTAGGACGCCATTCAGCTCCCTCCGAACGGGTAACCCCCCGATAGACACCACCCTGAAAATATGTTGCTCCCTCCGCTACTCTCAGCAATTGACCACATCTCCCAGCCCTCTGACACCCCTCACACATAACCCAGACGTCGGGGAGGTCTGACACCAGCGGACCTACATAAATTCGCACAGACTGGATCTGCATGCGCCAATGGTGCGACAGCCGCACCCTTAAAACCTTTGCCGACATGCTCCCCGACACTACCACAACAGGCCAACTCGATCAGTTTCGTTACCACCAAATCAAGACCTACTACTCTGCCACAGCAACCAAGCGCCTGTTCCATCGAGACCTCACATACTTCAAGAAATTATGTACCACCAGGCGACACGTAGTTAAGGGGGTCTCAATACTGTATGCGATGGTTCTAGATGGGGAAACAGACCACCAAAGTTCATTGCTAGATGGGAAAGGGAAACTGGCGAGACCCTACCTGAACATGAATGGGACAAAATAAAAAAATAAAAATATTGCAGGCAGCCCACACGGCCCTGGATATAGGGCGGCCTGGGGGGGAAATTGCCTCCCTGCCCCAGCCCGCCCCCACCTTCTGGCAATGGGTTGACCGGGTGGGAGAAATGTATGCTATGGAAACAATGACTGCAGCCTTATAACGTCGCTACGAGAAGTGTACCCAGACATGGGCCCCTTGGTTGATGTACATAATTGCGGAATAATATTATATATATATATATATATATATATATATATATATATATTGTTAGTCCAATAAAAAAGGTATCCTTGTATACTGAAATTCTCTCTCTCTCTAATATATATATATATATATATATATATATATATATATATATATATATATATATATATATATATATATATATATATATATATATATATATATATATATATATATATATATATATATATATAAATATATATATATATATATAAAATGTTCAAAGTCTGGCACTCTACCTTTAAATAGAACCGCAGAAAAAAGCCTCGGTGCTACACAGCGTATATGTATATCCAAGAAGAGAAGAGAGCACTCCAGAGGACTTGTTTGAAGCAATTTATTCCGTGAGGAAAATCGTGCAGAAAATCGACGTTTCGACCCGCAGGTCTTTATCAAGATGATAAAGATATCAAGATGATATCAAGATCTTGATAAAGACCTGCGGGTCGAAACGTCGATTTTCTGCACGATTTTCCTCACGGAATAAATTGCTTCAAACAAGTCCTCTGGAGTGCTCTCTTCTCTTCTTGGATATATATATATATATATATATATATATATATATATATATACACACACACACACACACACACACACCTATATACCTATATATCTATATATAATCGTAGATTGGATTAGCCATATTAGTCTAGTAGACAAGATGCAAAAATACCAGAGTATTTCAGTATACAAGGATACCTTTTTTTATTGGACTAACAATATTTCAAAGAGAAGCTTTCAAGAGTTTTCCTCAGGTCTGAAGCACAGCAAACAAGTGTTGGTGTTAAACTATATCAGATTGATCAGTATTGGTTCAGACTGGAGGAAGAGGAAAACTCTCAAAAGCGTGTCTGAAAGATTATGTTTGTCCGATAAAAAAAATAAAAAAAATGTTATCATTGCTTACTGCAATACTCTTATAATTGTGTTTATATATGCCAAAATACCAAACACGTGGTGCAGACCATCTGATATGATTTAAGTAAAAGGTATACACTTGAACACACATATGTAGAATACACTCACATGTCCCAGAGTCTTACCAAGCCTGGCTCTGGGTAACAGGCTTCTTGGAGAGGGAACAGATCCCACTAATAGATATCCAAAGTGGCACTTACATTTTCTTACTAAGAATGCACTGTATAAGAGACACAGGCAGGCACAGGACCCCCAATGGCACAGTGTAACATTTTAGTTGCACACAGATAAAGTTATGTTTACTTGCATAAAGGTGGGAATGCAAAGCAGGAAACCCACAAAAAACGTTTTAAAATCCGTGATGAACAGCAAGTGCTTCCTGTATTCTGCACAGTGTTTTTTTTCTCTTACTGGCACTCCATTAAGGATTACCTGAACAAAGGGCTTCCTACCCTGTTTCTCGAGGTGAGCCCCGAAGTATCTGGGAACCACTTGTCAGGTTTTGCTCCATTTTGTCACTTTGAAGAATTTAGCAATTTGTAATTCTATAGCATCAAGGGAAGAACCTATGCATTCAAAAGAGGTTGCAGAGATGCCTAGAAATATTGACACGGCTCATTCTGATTTAAAGGAATGTTTTACCCAGGCTTTTTTTAGGCCATTTCAGGGCAAGAACCAGAATTTATGGTCAGCTCTGAAGAGGAGTTGAAATCAGAACAAGAGTCATGATGATAAAGATATCAAGATGATATCAAGATCTTGATAAAGACCTGCGGGTCGAAACGTCGATTTTCTGCACGATTTTCCTCACGGAATAAATTGCTTCAAACAAGTCCTCTGGAGTGCTCTCTTCTCGGATATATATATATATATATATATATATATATATATATACACACACACACACACACACACACACACACACACACCTATATACCTATATATCTATATATAATCGTAGATTGGATTAGCCATATTAGTCTAGTAGACAAGATGCAAAAATACCAGAGTATTTCAGTATACAAGGATACCTTTTTTTATTGGACTAACAATATTTCAAAGAGAAGCTTTCAAGAGTTTTCCTCAGGTCTGAAGCACAGCAAACAAGTGTTGGTGTTAAACTATATCAGATTGATCAGTATTGGTTCAGACTGGAGGAAGAGGAAAACTCTCAAAAGCGTGTCTGAAAGATTATGTTTGTCCGATAAAAAAAATAAAAAAAATGTTATCATTGCTTACTGCAATACTCTTATAATTGTGTTTATATATGCCAAAATACCAAACACGTGGTGCAGACCATCTGATATGATTTAAGTAAAAGGTATACACTTGAACACACATATGTAGAATACACTCACATGTCCCAGAGTCTTACCAAGCCTGGCTCTGGGTAACAGGCTTCTTGGAGAGGGAACAGATCCCACTAATAGATATCCAAAGTGGCACTTACATTTTCTTACTAAGAATGCACTGTATAAGAGACACAGGCAGGCACAGGACCCCCAATGGCACAGTGTAACATTTTAGTTGCACACAGATAAAGTTATGTTTACTTGCATAAAGGTGGGAATGCAAAGCAGGAAACCCACAAAAAACGTTTTAAAATCCGTGATGAACAGCAAGTGCTTCCTGTATTCTGCACAGTGTTTTTTTTCTCTTACTGGCACTCCATTAAGGATTACCTGAACAAAGGGCTTCCTACCCTGTTTCTCGAGGTGAGCCCCGAAGTATCTGGGAACCACTTGTCAGGTTTTGCTCCATTTTGTCACTTTGAAGAATTTAGCAATTTGTAATTCTATAGCATCAAGGGAAGAACCTATGCATTCAAAAGAGGTTGCAGAGATGCCTAGAAATATTGACACGGCTCATTCTGATTTAAAGGAATGTTTTACCCAGGCTTTTTTTAGGCCATTTCAGGGCAAGAACCAGAATTTATGGTCAGCTCTGAAGAGGAGTTGAAATCAGAACAAGAGTCAGACACATCCTTCAGATCTACAGAGACTAAGAAGATGAGAAACTTGATCCTGATGGTCCATGAAACTTTAAAGAGCAAAAGTCTTCTATTGATGCATCCGATAAATGCTTTTTGGACTTTATAAAGCAAAAGGCTATCTTTCCCTTACTTTCGGCTATGAGGGAGATAATCTATACAGAATAAATTAGGCTTAAAAAAAAAAAAAAAAAAAAAAAAGCCAACTAAAGAGACTTCACGTATATACCTGCTTAACCAAAAAGATTGCAATCACCGGAACTCCGACCTAAGAACAGATGCAACTATCATTAGACTTGCCAAAAAAATGTCACTCTCCCTATTGACCAAGCTTCTTCTGTGAAGGAAACTATGGAAAAAAGGATGGATGCAGAGATGGTAAAGGCATATCTAACCCTTGGAGTGTGACTATCCTGTGGGTAGCTCATCTCTTACCAGGGCTATGAGGGTGTGGATCCAAAGGCTGATTGATGATGGATGAGCTTTCCACTGGAGTCCAAGCCAATTTTTTTACAGAGGCATCAGCGATAAATATAACAATGAATGCCTCGAGGATAGCACTATGGTTGCATTTGTGAAGAAAGGATTACAATTCTAAAGCAAATCTACATACAATCCCATTTCAAAGATATGTATTATTCAGAGAGCCATTTAGTGACGCTATTAAAAAGGCCATTGAAGGGAGAAGAAAAAAAAAAAAATCTTTTCTACCTAGCAAAAGCAGGAAATTGCCTGCTTACTCCTGGAGAGAGACACAAGGTCCAAATTGGATAGATCCTATTGAGACTCCAGACAGTAGTGGCACTACTGATTTTTTTTTTCAGGGGGAATTGGAGAGATCTCCAAGAATTAAAGCCCTTTTGAAGATGTGAGGGTCCAAGACCAGGGAGTCAGAAGGCGATTGGGAGCCTTATTTTGAACCAAAACTAGCCCAGATTCCTGGATCTTTAAAAAACATAAAAAGGTGACCGGAATGAATTACACTCTACTCAAAACAAATGTGAGATCTCAAGTATCATCACTAAAGACTATGAATACAGCAATCACAGAACTATTAGACAAAGTCATAGAGGAAGTACCTCTAAAAGGAAATATTTCAGGGTGTCTACTCCCCAGGCCAAAGGGAAATGAAGATTTATACAGGATTTGAAGTCTCAAACAACTGGGTGGAAGAGACATTCAAAATGGAATCCTAGGGGGGCGTGTCCTCTGGCAGCCGACCAAGATGGACGTGTGAACCCGGAGCTCCTTGTGGCGCCAGCACACAAAACGCCAGCAACCCGCTAATCCCGCTCGCACAAGGAAGCCTACCGACACAGGAGGCACCCCGAGGCCCGCGGGTCCCGGGGGGGATCCACACGATTAGGTCCTACCTACACTCCACGGCCCGCGCACGATCACCGCAACCGGAAATGGAGGCCGCAAACCAAGCACCGGACTCCACTCCATCCATCCATCCCGGCCAGGCACTCACCAGCCTTATCCTTTGCATCAGAGCCTCAGATGCTGCCGGAGGATGGATGGAGAGAGATACTGCCCAACCTCCTCACAAAGACTGACTTGAGGCCCTCTCTGATCGCCTGGGCCGTGTGGTACGCGAGGAGGTGGCCCAACTTTGTGCGGACATGGCAAATATGGAGGCTCGCATGTCCGTGGCGGAGGCCCTCCGGACAGACCTGGAGCACACCAATACGGCAGTCGCTGGCCAAGAAGCAGACATGGCATACCTCACCACGTGGATAGATGACCTGGACAACCGCGGCCGCAGGCTGAACCTACGTGTCCGCGGGGTGAGGGAGGCCCGTCTGAGAATATCCCTGAAACGTTGCGGCAAATATTCACACAGGTACTGGGGGGTCAGCAAATACCCAGAATAGGCCTAGTTAGGGCACACAGAGCTCAGAAACCCCTGCCAGCCCCAGAAGACCAGCCCAGAGATATCATATGCGGTCTAGATAATTACCAGCTAAAGGAGGAAATATTGCGCACGGCCCGCCGCATGGGATACCATACGCCTAGAGGGGCAAAGTATATCCATCTATCAAGACTTGTCCCAGTATACACTACGTTATACACTACTACTTACGCCCGGTGACCTCGGCCCTACAACAAGCAGGGATCTAATACCGCTGGGGCTACCCATTTTCCCTGACAGCTAGACAGGGCCCAGATCAGCTAACACTGAGAAAATCAGAAGAAGTTCCAAGCTTCCTACGCACCCTAGGCCTCCCGCCAATACAAGTACCCGACTGGCTAACAAGGTCGTTCCTCCAGCAACCACCAGGACAGCAGCAACCACGCAGACCGGATCAAAACCCCCAAGGGCCCCAGCACCAACGCCGCCGTGACTGGAATCAAGGCCAGGCAAGGCGTGAGCGGTAAACAGACCACCAAACAGCCTGGGGGGACCCAAGGGCTACAGCGAGAACACACCGAACTGTGAGTAACAAATAAGGGGACATACATAAGAATGAGCAAGGATTGGGGTGGGAAAGGGGCAACCGGGGGGTCTGAGGGGGACTAACGCATTATTCCCCACGTAACCATTTACCAGAAGAGGGGGAACTGGACAATTGGGGTGGGGAACGGGTGAACGGGCCGGACCAAGGGTCCAGAAAGGTTAAAGGCGAACACGCACATAACACCCAAGCTCTACAAAACCGCACAGCACTCTATATGGTCACAAAATTACACACACAAGCAAAGCCACACTAGAGGAGGGAGAGAAAGGGGAAAGGAGCGGGGGGGGGGGGGGGGGGGAGGGCATGGGTTAAGCGAGCATTGAGTGAGAAAACAGATGACAGAACACACACAGAAGGAAAGGGGGGAGAAAAAGGGGAGGGGAGAGGGAAGAAAAAGGGAAAAAAAAGTGTGAAGACAGGGGCGAAGGAGGCAAAGGGGAGGGAGGGAGAGGAGGGGAAGAAAAGGGGGAGGGAAGGAGGGGAACACAACAATCTAAACGCCCACTCCAGGGCGCTCCAAGACAGCTTGATTAGGGAAGGCGAGGAGGGAATGGAGAGCCACAGGCAGCACGAGCAGATGAAGGGAAGTAAGAACAAACAAAATGTAATGCTAGCTAGAGGATGTAACCTATACCTGCTATATGCGCTATGTCAAATGTATGAGATGTTGAACATGCACTACACCCACCACACGCACAATGCGCCATAACGCACCCAGCCGCGGCGCCAGCCGAACCCCTAGACCAGCGCTTACCCTTGCTCGATACACGGGCCTACTATGCAACATGATACAGAGATACACTAAGTCACCACAGAGGGATAAACTGCCCCACCACGACCCCAGATCTCAAAGCACCAGTATTAGAGACGCTAAACAGAAAACGCCATGGTACCCCTAGTTCAGACCCAAGTGACCAGCCACCCCGAGACCCCATCGGATCGAACAGAACAACCAAACCACCAAGGCACACGACCGACCCCCAAAATACCACAAGGCCCATAAAATATAGGCCCCCCCAGTAGAGCCGCGCACACGAATGGGCTGACAGAACGACCACCACGCCAGAGCGCCACAAGGCAGCTAAGCAAAAGCACCACCATGCACAAAATACACCAAACGACCCACTCACGTACCGCAACGAGAGAATGAGCGGATGCACCGATCACACAGCCACTAAAGAGGCGGGAGACCACACACAAAACCCAACACCAAAACTCTAACACCTATACAGACCCGGCAGGGCAAGCTCTGACACATTGCCCGACTCCCCCCATAGGATCAGGACACACGGCCCCCTTCAAGGAAGGGGACGCGCACACCCCAGAGTCGACTCATTCCCTCCAATAGGCCGGACAAACAGTTGAACCGACGGGATAATTGCCTATTACCCTGACCTCCAAAGGCAGTGTATACACACACACAGGGCAGGAACACAATCCACACGCGAACACAACTACACAACACATCCCATACAGACACCTACGAGCCCAACACTCCCCACCACCTTCCTCCCCCCATCCCCTGCCATACCCAAAAGTCCCCCCTGGCCGCCCACGAGATGCCGGCCCCGAGGCCAAACGGATTCGCGCGGGAGGACCTGAACATCGTCTCGTACAACGTACACGGACTGAACATCAGGGAGAAACGGAAGAGACTTCTACGAGACCTGAAACACTACAAGGCGTCAGTAGCCTTCCTGCAAGAGACCCACTTTCAAGAGGGCAGAGCACCAGCCCTGAAAGACCGCAACTTCCACATGGGATACTTCAGTAACAACCCCAACAGGCATTCTTTTCTCCACACTTATCCTTTACACAGAGAAAGCTACCATCAGATGTAACCAAGGTAGATACATATTCACCAAAGGCACAATCTTGGACCAAAACATACACATTCGCCAACGTGTATGCCCCGAACACAAAACTACACCAATTCCTTGGACGCGCACTGAATACCTTGTTGAAATTCACAGAAGGCACCCTAATAATTGGAGGAGACCTGAACCTGGCACTACACCCTGACCAAGATTCCTCATCCCCACAAAGCGCAACCCCACACAACAGATACGCAAATACACTGCGCCTCCTCCACCACCACCAATTAGCGGACTGCTGGCGGGCTTTGCACCCAACGGCCCGCGATCACACCTTCTACTCAAGGACCCACTCAACATACACAAGGTTCAACTACTTCCTCACACCACATCAAAACTTGACCCTACTCACCACCGCAGAGATCCTACCAATGACCTGGTCAGACCATTGCCCGATCCGCATGCGGATGAAGTCACCGCTGTTCAGGCCCAGACAAATGTCGTGGCGGCTGAACGAATCGCTCCTATCCGACACGACAGTGGTAGATAAAATCAGCAACTCCACACGAACATACTTTGAGGAAAACGAGACTGACGACGTGACGCCACTGACATGTTGGGAGGCACACTAAACAGTGATCCGCGGCCAGATCATCGCAATCAGCGCATCCCGCAAGAAGACAGCGATACAAGCGATCCTCGACCAAAGCCAAGACATAGCAACCCTGGAGGCAAGACATAAACGCACCCTGGATGCGACAACGTATAGGGACCTGGTATCCAAACGAGATCAACTCACCAAACACCTCAACCGATCGATACAACGCTCATACCAACACTACAAACACATGATACATGAACACGGGGACAAATGCGGGAGGCTACTAGCAAACCTCCTCAAACAACGCAAGACCCAACTCTACATCCCGAAAATCAAAGACGCAAGACAGCAACTCAGACACCGGCCAGACCACATATCCACAGCGTTCCGAGCCTACTACCAGAACCTATATAACCTCCGCCAAGCAGCCCCAGGAGCTCCACGGACGAACATAATTGAAAACATCAGGGACTACCTGGACTCCGCGAACGTGCCAGACATAGGCAACATAGCACGAGAAGCATTAGAAGCACCCATAACACCAGAGGATATAGCGTATGCCGTCAAGAGAGCAAAAACCGGCAGAGCACCAGGACCGGACGGCCTCCCCCTCCAGTATTACAAAACGTTCACACAAGATACGACACCGAAACTCCTGATGGCACTTAATGCCATCCAAGATGGGGCCACACCGACGGCCCAATTCACTTAGGCCAACATCACCCTACTCCCGAAGGAGGGGAAGGACCCAACAATGTGCCCCAGCTATCGCCCGATATCCGTGCTAAACACGGACCTTAAGCTCCTGGCAAGTATCCTCGCGACCCGACTGGCGCCACTGCTCCCCGCATCAATCCACCCAGACCAAACGGGATTCATCCCAGGCAGGGAAGTGAGGGACAACACCATCAGAGCCCTGAACATCATAGCCCACGCCAAATGCAAAAGACACCGGTACTACTCCTGTCAACAGACGCGGAAAAAGCGTTCAAAAGAGTGGACTGGGACCTGATGTTCGAAACTCTACGACAATTCGGCATAGGGGCAAGATACCTCACCTGGGTGACGGCGCTCTACACAAACCCGACAGTACAGATCAGGATCAACGGTGCACTATCAGACCCGTTCCACATCCTCAACGGAACCAGGCAAGGCTGCCCACTCTCGCCCTTACTGTTTGCAATGACGCTGGAGCCCTTCCTCAATAAGATCCGATGGAACGCGGATATACAAGGAATGGGGATCGGAAACTCGCACCATAAAATCCTGGCCTACGCGGACGACCTTTTGTTCGTGGTCACAAACCCGGAGACCTCCATCCGGGCCATACAGACAGAATTCGAACTATATTGCCGACTTTCGAATCTCCAAATCAATCACTTGAAGTCGGAGATCCTGAACCTAAAAGTCAACCACGCACTGAGAAAAACGATCCAGAGACAACACCCATACCGCTGTTGCGACCACAGAATGAGATACCTGGGGGTCTGGCTCACACCCAACCCAGCGGACCTATACACGCACAACTACCTCCCAATACTGAAAAAGGCAACGGAGGAACTACACAAATGGAACTCATACTACATATCATGGCTAGGAAGGGTAAACACGGTCAAAATGACGCTGCTTCCCAAACTGCAATTCATATTTCAAACAGTCCCGATAACAGCCCCACCATCATTCTTCAAGGCACTGAAAACGGAAGTCCGTAAATTTATATGGAATGGCAGGTCTCCCTGGGTAGCACACGCCCAACTAATCCTTCCCAAACTCTGCGGGGGACTGGCACTGCCGGACTTTGAAAAGTACTACCACGCGGCACACCTCACGAGAATCATCAGTTGGACGGTGGCCAGCGGCACGAAACCATGGACCCAACTAGAATCGGACACGACCAACTGCGACCTCAGAACACTACCTTGGATTCCAAAAGCAACATACAAACACAAACACAAACACGTCAACAACCCATTTGTGGCGGCCACCATGCAAGTCTGGCACAGACAGGGCGCGAAGCGATACCTGACGACGGACCCAGGCCCACTCCTCCCCCTTGAGAGGCAACCCAGACTTCCTGGCAGGGGACATGGGCCCAACCCCGCACCTAATAGGGCACAAGCCAATCATTCGCATGAAGGACATCCTCCGAAACCCCTTCGACATCTGACCACTGAACAAATTATTCCCAGATAGACCACTTACCTTCGTGCACACACTCCAGAGAGCGCAAATGACAATACGCCCGATCCATCCCCCAGAAACCATCCCTCCTGAGAGAACCAACATCGTTTGAACACCTCTGTACGCAAGACAAGGAACCGCCACAAGCTATATCACAGATCTACTCGATCCTAATCACGAGCAGATACCAACTAGCACCCCCATGCATCAGACAGTGGGAGGAAGACCTAGACAAACCCATGACAGAGGCAGAATGGGACACACTCATCACCTTGATACAGAAAACGCCGGGCTCAGGACATTTACAGGAGAATTCAACGCTCTACGCACGAAACCCATCAACGCTCTACGCACGAAACCCGGAGATAACAGACGCCTGCTGGAGATGTGAGGAGGCAGTGGGAACGTTCACACACATCTGGTGGACATGCCCCAAGATCCGCCCATATTGGGAGACGATCAGGAAAACTATACACAAAGTAACAGATGTATTACTGCCAGAGACCCCGGCCGCCATCCTTCTACACAAAACTACCATGCCAACACAGGCATATATCAGATCCATTATCCCCAGACTACTCAACATGGCCAAGGCGACCATCCCCATCTACTGGAAGCAGACCACTACACCCCCACTGAGACGCTAGGGTAGAAGAAGTGGAAGCGACGCGGAAATTCGAAGACATGAAAGTCATCACCACGCGACAAAGGGACCGCTACACACAACGCTGGTTCTACTGGCTACGCCACACCACATCAGACCCCTTCCAAAGCCGCCTCGCAGCAAACACCCCCAAAAGGAACGATTGAGAAAGAGACAGGCCCGAACAGGGGGCCGAGAGACCCGGAGGCTAAGCGGAACAGGGCGGCAACAGGGGACTAGATAACAGACCACCAATCCACAACCCCCCTGACCCACCCATCCAGGACACATCCACACACACTAACACACTCAAAAAATAAACCTCGGACACAAGAGACAGCCACACTACCAGACGAAGAGAAAGACACATAATACGACCGCAACCAACCACCCGCCAAGACGACACCCGCATGACATACCAACCCCACACAACACAAACACAAGGGAAAATTCGGAGAGACTACATCGAACAAGTACGAACCGAACAAGACGAGACAGCGTAACATAAACGCCCCCACACCACCGACATGAACACAGGAGGCATGGGCCGACAACAACGGCCCCCCTCCCACACAATAAACAAAAAACTAAAACAGACTCGCACACTAACAGAACAACCAGAAATTTTAAAGCAACTGCACGACCAAAGAATGGGAAACACCCTGACCCGAGGAACTACACAGTGACAACCCAAGGACACAAACCCACTCGATACGCCGGACACTGTGCTACCCACGGGACCGCAACAGACCCCGCAAAACACACAACAACAAGCAAAAAACTAAGACAAGACAGCAGGGGCCACAACTGAGACGTGCGGGAAAGACGCCGACTAAGAGACAGCAACCCAGACACCCAAAACGCAACAAGCACTCACACCACACACCCATACAATACTCAACCATACACAGCCTTAAGAACGATTCAAGCGCACACAGCGCGGGCAGACTCAACATGCGACAAAACCCAAAACAAGCAACGGAATACGCACCACATTCATCGAACAACACACACACACAGGCCAAACCACATGCAACACGCAAACTATGATAGTTGATAAAGATGCAAATGACATGCTCAAACCGCCTCTGCGCAGGCAACTAAACGTTACATCTGATGCATTGAGAAACATGCCTCTGCGCAAGCAACAAAACGTTATGATTGATGCAATGAGAAACACGCCTCTGCGCAGGCAACTAAACGTTATGTTTGATGCAATGAGAAATACGCCTCTGCGCAGGCAACTAAATGTTCCGATCGACGCAATGAGAAACACGCCTCTGCGCAGGCAATCGAATGTAATGTTTAAGTGCAATCGTAAACCACGCCTATGACATAATACCAATAAAAATATTTCAAACAAAATGGAATCCTACAATTCTATCATAAAACTGATAAACCCAGGAGGATTGGATCACCAAAGTAGACATCAAGAATGCAAATCACATGCCTATGTCATCATCGCAAAAGACGTTACTCAGATTCTCTGTCTTAGGAAAAAATAAAAAAATCTTGAGCCTACCGTTGGGACTGAGCTCAGCCCAAAGGACCTTCTGGAACATCTTCATATCTTCATCAATGATTGATCAAATATGCAAGTCTGGCATTCAGGCTTACCACTATCTAGACAATATTGTCCTGGCAGCCCAAATTGCACAAAGAATCAAAATAACTCCGTGATATTACAGCAAGTATCTCAAACGTCACAGCTGGATAGTAAACCACAAGAAAAGTTGCACTCTTCCGTCAGTAGTAGGGATGCACTTAAATGAAAATTCTAAGCCGAAACCGAAAATTCAGGATGCCCTGGGCCGAAAACCAAAACAGACTTTATTACCCAAATGACTAAAACAAAAAAAAAATGTTCCTATAATTTTTCTAATATTAGACTTAATACTAGAATTAGTATTAGACTGAATTTAATCTAATATGAAAAACTCCCCCCCTCCCATAGTGTCGTCCCCCCCCCTCCTCCTCCCATAGTGTCGTCCCCCCCCCCTCCTCCCATAGTGTCGTCCCCCCCCCTCCTCCCATAGTGTCGTCCCCCCCTCCTCCTCCCATAGTGTCGTCCCCCCCTCCTCCTCCCATAGTGTCGTCCCCCCCTCCTCCTCCCATAGTGTCGTCCCCCCCTCCTCCTCCCATAGTGTCGTCCCCCCCTCCTCCTCCCATAGTGTCGTCCCCCCCTCCTCCTCCCATAGTGTCGTCCCCCCCTCCTCCTCCCATAGTGTCGTCCCCCCCTCCTCCTCCCATAGTGTCGTCCCCCCCTCCTCCTCCCATAGTGTCGTCCCCCCCTCCTCCTCCCATAGTGTCGTCCCCCCCTCCTCCTCCCATAGTGTCGTCCCCCCCTCCTCCTCCCATAGTGTCGTCCCCCCTCCTCCTCCCATAGTGTCGTCCCCCCCTCCTCCTCCCATAGTGTCGTCCCCCCCTCCTCCTCCCATAGTGTCGTCCCCCCCTCCTCCTCCCATAGTGTCGTCCCCCCCTCCTCCTCCCATAGTGTCGTCCCCCCCTCCTCCTCCCATAGTGTCGTCCCCCCCTCCTCCTCCCATAGTGTCGTCCCCCCCTCCTCCTCCCATAGTGTCGTCCCCCCCTCCTCCTCCCATAGTGTCGTCCCCCCCTCCTCCTCCCATAGTGTCGTCCCCCCCTCCTCCTCCCATAGTGTCGTCCCCCCCTCCTCCTCCCATAGTGTCGTCCCCCCCTCCTCCTCCCATAGTGTCGTCCCCCCCTCCTCCTCCCATAGTGTCGTCCCCCCCTCCTCCTCCCATAGTGTCGTCCCCCCCTCCTCCTCCCATAGTGTCGTCCCCCCCTCCTCCTCCCATAGTGTCGTCCCCCCCTCCTCCTCCCATAGTGTCGTCCCCCCCTCCTCCTCCCATAGTGTCGTCCCCCCCTCCTCCTCCCATAGTGTCGTCCCCCCCTCCTCCTCCCATAGTGTCGTCCCCCCCTCCTCCTCCCATAGTGTCGTCCCCCCCTCCTCCTCCCATAGTGTCGTCCCCCCCTCCTCCTCCCATAGTGTCGTCCCCCCCTCCTCCTCCCATAGTGTCGTCCCCCCTCCTCCTCCCATAGTGTCGTCCCCCCCTCCTCCCATAGTGTCGTCCCCCCCTCCTCCTCCCATAGTGTCGTCCCCCCCTCCTCCTCCCATAGTGTCGTCCCCCCCTCCTCCTCCCATAGTGTCGTCCCCCCCTCCTCCTCCCATAGTGTCGTCCCCCCCTCCTCCTCCCATAGTGTCGTCCCCCCCTCCTCCTCCCATAGTGTCGTCCCCCCCTCCTCCTCCCATAGTGTCGTCCCCCCCTCCTCCCATAGTGTCGTCCCCCCCTCCTCCTCCCATAGTGTCGTCCCCCCCTCCTCCTCCCATAGTGTCGTCCCCCCCTCCTCCTCCCATAGTGTCGTCCCCCCCTCCTCCTCCCATAGTGTCGTCCCCCCCTCCTCCTCCCATAGTGTTCTCCCCCCCCTAATTCAACCGTGAAAGGCCTACTGAAGACAAGGTGTCAGCCTTCTTACTTCCATCCGCCTAGAAATATGAGCTACTTACAAAAAAAGTCCTATGTTTCTTCCAGCCACAACTACAAAGGTGGGTAAGACAAGCAATACTGCAGGCACACAACGATAATCATGTTTTGGGCAGAGAATTATGTTCAGGAGTGAAAGCAGTATATCTCCCTGGTATAGACAATATAGCAGCAGATTACTTGAGTCAATGCCCCATCCTTCCAGGGGAGTGGTCTCTAAACTGACCAGTCCTCACAGAGAAATGGGGACACAGATCTCATTAAAGATTCAAACAATTAGAGTCATTTTACACCATCTTTTCAAACAATGTAGTCTTGCATCATGTTCTAGGGTTCATCCCAAAGCAGTGACCTTATTTCATATACTTCAAGAATCGGAAAAAGCATCTCCATACCTTTAATGTGCACATGGCTTTTGGCGAAAATCAGAACTACTGTTCATTATGCCAGATTGTTCCAATAAAAGGTGGGGCCGTATCTACACAAGGAGATGACAATCTGACCATTTCCAACGCCCATTTCTGAAAGGTTGTTATCCTGTTCTGGTTATTTTAACTTGTGCTTTAACGTGGCTATACATTGCTTGTATCGATGCTACGTATTTTTCGGGGAAACCCAGGAAGGCCAGTGATTTTAAAAGATTGGGCCATTCGACCCTATTGAATGCTTTTTCCACATCAATAGACACCACCAAGGTAGTGGATTTGGTGGCCTTTTGTCGCCAGATGAGGTCGATGTTTCTCCTGGTGTTTTCAAAGAGTTGGCGGTCAGGTTCGTTCCTCTGCCACTGCTTGCATTGCTTGGTCTCTAGGTGTGTGGTTGTAGAGTGTTTTGTAGTATCCTGTGAAAATTTGTGCTATGTCAGACGGAGTATTTTTGATAGAGCCATCTTTGTGCTTGATTGATGTAATGTGAGTTTGTCTTTGTCTCGGTCGTAATGATCTGGCCAGTAGGGTGTCCATCATTTTTGCTTTTTCATAGTAGTTCTCTTGGACCACATGATTGCTTTGGCTGTGTCATCTAGAAGAAGCTCTGTAATGGATCTCCTTACCTCCCTTAGCTGGTCCAAAAGTTGTGAAGTGAGTGCCGTTTTGTGTTTCATTTCCAACCTGCGTAGTGATTCCTGTGCTTTTTGTTTCTTCCTAGTGGCTAGCTGTATACATGTGCCCCTGATCACTGCTTTGTGTGCTGCCCAGATGGTACCCGGTGACAGCTCCTCTGCCTCATTCTTGATTAAATATTCTTGAACGTCTTTCCGTATTGCCGCTTGTGTCTTCTGATCTCTTAGCAGGGTAGGGTTTAATCTCCAGTTCCATGGAGAGGCAGTGCAGAGGTTCCTCAGTGTTATCGATACATCCGCATGACCCGACCACGTAATGGGTCCCATCAACGTGTCTGCTCCCTAGCCAAGCCTATATTGTTTACTAGAAAGTCAATCCTGGAGTATGTCCCGCGGGGGGCAGAGTAGAACGTATAGTCGATTTAACTGGGGTGTTGCGCGCGCCATACGTCCACCAAACCAGTGGATTGGATGAAGTTGTGGAGTACTTTATCCTGCCTCCCCCTTCACTGGGACCTCAGTTGTCCCCCCTTGGAGCTCCTGTCTGGGGCCGGACACGGCACTGCGCTGAAGTCGCCCCCCCACAATAAGCATGCCGTATGGTAGGGTGTTGAATTTGGTAGTCCCCCAGAAGTCAGTATTGGGAGCGTATATGTTAATCATATGGATTGCATGGGAATATAATGGCCCTGTCAGGATAATGTACCTCCCCTCTGGGTCGGGTTCATTGGTTAAGATGCAGATAGGACAATTGTTATGTGTGAGTATTGCTGCCCCATTACCTTTGTGGTGTGATCTAGCCTCATAGGATGTGGAGTAGGTGCAACCCCTCAATTGAAATGCTGTGCGTTTTGATATGTGGGTCTCCTGAAGAAAGGTTATGTCCGATCCCATCCTTTTTACTTCCCTGAACATTAATCGCCTTCTATTGGGAGCGTTCAGGCCCTTCACGTTTATAGAGGTAAATTTTAGAGCCATATTTTTGTTGGAGCGCACGCTTCTCAGTAGCCACATGTCTCCCTAGCAGTCACGTCTGGTCCCTATGAGAGTGTCCTATTGACACTCCTATTGACGGCCGCCACCCCCGAACTTGATTAGATAAACTGAGAAGAGAAGGAGTGGAAAGTACGTAGAAGAAAAAAATTTTAGAATTACGTGTGGTCTTACCAGTTGCCAGACTAAAGCTCCCAGCCTCATCCTCCCGAATGGGGAGCGGATGAGATGTGGATACATGTACCAGGAGTCAACTGCACCGCATTTAAAACTTTGTACAGTGGTAAATCCATACTAATTTAGGCAATGTTAACCAGCACAGCGTCCAGAGAAGGTCTGTGCCTCCCCATTGCCCTTTTTGGAGGGCCCCTTTCGCCTAAAACCAAATCCTTTGGGATGGGCCCTACTAGCCAGCTTCGTGTATCTGTCTGGATGGGGGAGCCTGGGCATCAGCCCTGGGCTCTAGGAGAGGGATATTACGGCTTATTGTGGGTCTATAGTCTCCATGTTGTCCATTGCCGGTTGGTCTGCTAGGGGTTCCCTGCGTCCATGATGGTGCTGTCTTGGTTATAAGAACTCTGATATGTACAGTAGGCATTGTCACCGAAGGGAACCCATAACTTAGGTCGGTATTGGTCTCTTATTAATGTCAGGGGATCCGGAGAGTGTGCATCCTATATAGATCATGCGCAATGGGGGCTTTTGAGTGGGGAGTGAGAGCCAACCTTCCGCTCTTCTTTGACCCTTATGTGTTCTGCTTCATTAAGGCCATTATAATCTTATGCATTCGGGTGAGTCTGGATACTTTCACGTTAACAATGGTGAGGCGAAAGGCCCCCCCAGGGCAGGGAAGTGCAATTTCCAGTGGGAATCAGACAGCAAAAGGGGAAGAGAGTGTTACAGCATGACATTCTGCAATATAAGTAGTTTGGCAGTCTATGCTAATTAGACATGTGCAATTCGTTTCAGTCCGAATATGAATTTGGACGAATTTCGGGCAATTCGGACATTAGCCCACCCCCCCCCCCCCCAATTTACTTAGTATTAGTAAATTTGGCTGAAAGACCAATATAGGTCTTTCAACCTTTTGGGAGATAACTCCATAATACTGTGGGAATTAGGGAGTTATCTACTAAGCGGCTGCAAGAGAAGTTCCAAAGTCCCGAATTGCGAAAGTCCCGAATTGTGAAATGCCGAACCGAAGATTTTCCCCATGCACATGCCTAATGCTAATCACAACAAATAGTAGTGGTGTTGAAGGGTGATATGTGGCACCTCATTAAATTTTGAATGACAGGTTTATGCGGGTATATAAATATACAGATGTGTTCAAAACTGGCTTGCTTTCTAAATTAGTAATGGCCATTGTGGTATCGCATATGCTCGTACTCAACAGTAAAGTAAAAACATTCAGAGTTATGTACATAAAGACACAAATATATTAATCTGTTACTGTGAATATATGTCTGAGTGTACTCTGATACAAAGAGACACACACAGGCATACACTGACAAATACACACTTCCAGGCAAGCGCCACATATTCACTGATACACACATTCATACCTCTAAAAGCAGACACACTCACACAAATAGGTAGGCTAAAGTGATAAGAAAATGTGTACTTTATAATAGAAGAAAAATAAATAAATCGATTAGCACTTCATCTTCTAACATTACGCCTCAGCTCAGACTGGTGCCAGCTTAATAAAGTTTCTCCAGTTTCCCTGCTCCGTGTTACCCCCATATTATGCCAATTTCCAATAAAATTAGGGATAACTGCTCCCCTACCTGAAGCAGTGCATCTTGAAAGTCTCACTCCCTTGAGGTCCTGGTGACGCCATTACATCCATGTCCTTAGGAGGAGGACTCCTTGGTCTCTGATATGATGCCGGTTTGTGAATATGGACAAACATTATTTGTTGCAAGGATGGCAGCCACAAGCCACTCACTCTTTTGCAAACACAAAGGGGAGATCGGACAGCCAGCCACCAGCACAGAATCTCTTTGCACTTGACTTTATGTAGCTTGCAAGCCCATCACTTTGCTAGACTGTGGTGACTGGTTTAAGCCACGCTTAAAAGCCACAGACCCACTGGGCATTTTCCCAGCATGCCCAATACAGACCTATTTGGCACAGTATTTGTGAAAAATAATTAAAATACATAACAAGCCTTGGCATTGGAAATAATGGTTTAGCCTTAAACCTGTGTTCATATGATAACTCAGATTGTTTACAGAAATCAATAACATGCAGTAAATAAGGTATTCAACCATGAAACAATGTAACTACACTTTTATATTTCCAACAATAAGTATTTGAAAAAGAGCATCAGTTTCACACTGTAGTAACTGATTAGATGTCATTTTAGGGTTATTGGACAAGCATGACAATCAGGTGTGTAATCTTATGGAGACAATCTGGAAGCGTAACAAAGCATTTATAAAGCTGTACTAAATCCCTAATTTGCTGCTTGGAAATAAACATGAAGGGCTCACGCAGTATCTGTTGCCAAATTATTCATTGTAATTAAGGAGTGACACTTGAATGATGATACAGTGGTTCCCAAAAAGGATTACATTTGCTATAATGGCTTTTACTGAGGTGTTCTCATACCATACAAAATATTTCCATTTATGCATGAACACAAGTCCGATTGTTACTGTACAATACAATGTACTTTAATGAAGCCATAGTAGATATTGAAGAGCACATTTGTTTGCCATTTAGACAAGGTTTCCAGTGTCACTTATCAACTAGACTTAATTAATAAACACTATTCTGTAGTGAAAAGAAGACCCATGAAAGTTGAGCTATTTTAGCTACATTTTGCAACTTTTTCTGTTCACTACAGTTGGATGTAAAATTGTCACAAGCAAAACATGCACAACGTTTAACCAACAGGAAACAATTCCATTTCACCTTCGATCACAGAATTAAAATGTGTTCGACTCCATTAGAAGAACCAACTAGAATAGATGCTTCAGGAATAAACAAAAACAAAGCGGTTACGCCACAAGAATTCAATAAAATACTGTTATCAAGTGAAGTAATCAAGTGAAATAGTCCAAAATAAAAAGGAACACCCCTTTAGATGCTTGATAAACAGTTTATACATTTTGTCCTGAGTTTAGAAATACCCAATGTTAACATGCTCTCAGCTTTTTTTTGCAAGTTATAGGGCAATAAGTACAAGTAGCACTTAGCTATTTCCACACGAAGTAGACACCCTAGGGCAGGTGTGGGCAATCTGCAGCCCTCCAGATGTTTTGGCCTACATCTCACTTGACACTGCTAGCATTATGGCAGATGTAGTCCAAAACATCTGGAGGGCCGCATATTGCCCACCCCTGCCCTAGGGTATTTCAAATGGTGGAATTTTAACACTTCCCATGCACTAATTCTACCACCAGTCTTATTTTTCTCTCAGATTGTACTTTAGGCATTTATTCTCAGTTCCTGTTATGTGTTAAATACAAAACACCCCAATATGTGTTCAGCAACATTGGAGTACAACAGTGCCCCAAATATACAGGTTTTGTGGGTTTTTGCAAACTTACAGGGGTCAAATGTAGGGCATTCCCCTTTTCCATGTTTGCACAAAATTTTCCAGATTGATTTGCTGGGCCTATGTTGCCTTTCAGACCGTATGGCAACCCAGGAATGAAAATTAACCCCATCATGGCATACCATTTGTAAAAGTAGACAACCAACGGTATTCAAAATGGGGTATGGCCAGTCTTTTTTAGTTGCCACTTAGTCACAAACCCTGGCCAAAAATAGCATTTATATTTGCATTTTTCACACAAACTTCTATTTCACCAATTATATCAGTATAATACATTTTACGGCTCTAAAACACTCAGATTTGTGTAGAGTATAACATTGGCTTACTTATTCCTGCAGCATTGTACCAATAGACATCCCATCAGCATTAATCAAAATAAAAATTGTGCTTTACTGTTAGTGTCCAGGGCCAATTGCCCCACCACGCAACCATGAACCAGAATAACAGGGGTGAATGAAGCTGCAACTTCAGGCCCATGTTGTGAAATGGGTCCAGATTGCAGCATGCCATCAGGGGGTGACAACCATGACTTGTCACGGGCCCGGCGGTCCCGGACTGCTTTGGCAGTCCTGGGCCCCACATTCCCTCTCTGCACAGTGATCGCTATATATATGTGCAGCCGCGGGCCCCCGGCAACCTATACTTGCAGAGGGGGCCGAGCAGACTGCAGGAGCACATTACAGCTCTTCCCTCTAACTCCCGCGGCCGTCAGAGCGTTGCCACGGGTTACCATGGCAACGCTCCTCGCGGCACGCTTGCGGGGAGTTAGAGAGAGGGAAATGCTGTAATGTCCTGCTGCAGTCTGCTGGGCCGCCTCTGCAAGTATAGGGAGCCGGGGGGGCCCACAATGCCACTGGACCACCAGGGATGGAACCAGGTAAGAAGCAGGGAGGGTAGAATAACATGTATTACATTTACATTATTACATGAACACACTCTGCATCCGCTACACCGACACACACTCTGCATCCGCTACACCGACACACACTCTGCATCCGCTACACCGACACACACTCTGCATCCGCTACACCGACACACACTCTGCATCCGCTACACCGACACACACTCTGCATCCGCTACACCGACACACACTCTGCATCCGCTACACCGACACACACTCTGCATCCGCTACACCGACACACACTCTGCATCCGCTACACTGACGGGGGTGGGGGGCAGCCCAGACCTTGTGATTTGTCAGGGGCCACAAAATTTCTGGTGGTGACCCTGATCCCTACACTTGAGGGCCCTGGCGTCCACAGCATAGCTCAGAAACAGCTTCTGGTTCTTGGTCACAAGTGAAGATGGGGAGCGACACCAGGGAGACCCAGGAATGTAGTATGTGGTCTACCACTTATTGATTGGGCTGCAGCTGTTCCTAGATTAGGGGTAGGCGAACTTCAGCACCCATAGATATTGTGGACTATATCTCCCATAAAGCTCACAGCCATAATATTGGCAAAGCATCATGGGAGATGTAGTCTACAACATCTGGAGTGCTAAAGGTTACCTACCCATGTTCTAGATGCTTCCACTTCACAGTAATAGCACTTACAGTTCAATATGGGAGATGCAGAAGGTTAGAAATTTCACAAACTGACTTGTTGCAAACATTCGCATCCTATGACAATACTATATCAAGACTACAGAGCTCTGCAGTTCAACACACTGAACTGCCAAGTTTGTCTATGGAGATTTCATGGTTATGTGCTAGAACACACACACACACACACACATATATATATATATATATATATATATAGATGGTGAGAATGAAACTAGACCTCTGTGTTCACATTGTTTTTACCACATATTGTCTATACCACACACATATTTACATAGACAAACACATAACCCATACACCTACATATCCACAAAAGGTTATAATCAGAATACATGTAGTAAGGCTAACCTGACTCCGCATTATCCCCCTAAACCTGTCCAACCTTAAGCAGCAGTGAAACTGCAAGCAACTGGGGATAAAATCAGCACCCAAAAATGCTTATACCATACATGCAGTAGTGGTAATGGTGTTTAGAGTGTCCCTTGTAACCTGGCTCTGGTAGTCAAGACAATAGATTATTATATGCAACTTCACAAGTGAGCCTCTTGGGAGTAACAGCAGCAAGATGGACAAAGGCTTTCAGAGATTTCTTGTGTAACCCTCACTACCAATGAAAACTATCCAAACAGATGACTTTACCACCATATCTAATGTCAGACAATAGAAGAATGTTTAAACATGTTAATATGATATAAGTAGTAAAAAATTTTTTTTAAAAATTACACAATTTATAATCAAGAAACCGTGAGCCATTACTTTCCAAGGTTTGGCTGGTGTGTTTACTGTTCTAGATCAATTCATCTGCATGCTCCACATGAGCTAGAAGAGAGGACTTCATGAGCCCTGAAGTAATTGGTTCTAAGTGAGGAGCCTTGAACTTGGTACACTGATAGTTTTGTACTGTTAAACACTCTGTTCTTGTACCTGGTGCCTCGTTTTCCAACACGCTGAGGAAATGAGGCATGGCTTTTGTTTTTAAGAACAGTGTCATTTTGCTGTGTTTTTTACAAGGCATTTAAGCTAAAATGAGTAAGGCATGATGTAATAGATGAGCAGCAGAGGCAGGTTCAAGTACAGAGTGAGGCTGAACCCTCAGGGAAGACTTAATTTGTGTTAAACTAAAGCCTGTCAAGCACAACAGGTAACTCCTTCATTTCCAAAAATGTAATTTAAAAAAAATAATAATAATTAGCATGACAGGTAGAAATATTTTGACTAGCATTGTCTGGCTAAACCATTCCAAAAAGGCTGGGTTATGGGTTTGAAATAAAAGATATGGCAATTAAGTGCCAGTTAAGATAATACATGCAACACCCACAAAGGGGTTAACGCCTTAAGAGTTAAGAGGGTGTGCAAATATTCAATACCACTAGAATCAAATGCTGAAAAACTCAATATTCCTGTCAAAATTCAAGTGTGTCATATCTGTGCAATGATATTAAATCCTCTTCTGGCAGATTTTAAAAATCAGTAAAATCTTTTAAAGGTGAGGTAAGTGCACAAAGCTACATTGTTATGGTCCTAAAGGTCACCAACATGTAGGCTAGCAAATTTACAACAGAAATATACAGATACAAACAAACACATTGTGCTCTGAAAAGGCTGAAATGAAAAACATGGTAAACATAGCAGTGGCGGATCCAGAGCCTGATCTCAGGAGGGGCACTTATAGATTATTTAAAGAAATAATCCATGCACAATAACCACTACAGCTCTGTAGTGGTTATGGTGCCAGAAGTGCCAGGATCCCCTCCCAGAGTAAGTAGTCAAACCGTTTAAGAATAGTTTGACAACTTAACTGGGGTCTGCTGGGAAATGGGGCTGTAGTAGTGCATAGGTGCAGTGGTGTGTGTGTATGAGGAGTCTAGTGCATTTGAAAGGTTCAGTGTGTGTGTTGAGCAATTTGTGCATGGGGGGCAGTGTGGGGCAATGTGTATATGTGTGGTGCAGTGTGTGAAGGCAGTGTATGTGTGTGGTGCTGTGTATGGGGGGGCACTGAAAGTGTGCGAATGTGTGGTGAGGAGGGTAGTGGGATGGAGATATAGATATCTATATCTATATATTTTATTTTTTTTTTATAAAAATACATTTCTCAATCCCTGGTGGTCTGTGGGGAAACCCAGGTGGTCGCAGTGGTGAGAGCAAACTCTAGCCCGCAGCTCCAGGGTTCATTCTCCCAAAATCCGGAGAGTTGCTGTGGTAACTGCGGCAATGCTCCACGCTTGCGAGAGAAGGACCCGACGGAGCAGCAGGCTAAGCTCCCGGGTCCTCTCTCACTCCCTACCGGCTGCCCGCACGGTGCCTGCGGTTCCACCAGTGACACATACAGAAGAGAGAAAAAAAAAAAAAAAAGTCAAGATGCTTTCTCAAAATATCAACCAGGTAGATCCAGCAGTCATAAGATAATGCTAAATTTAAGCCACATAATATATATGCACACAAATGCCATCTCTGGATCTTGTAACTCTACCTCTGACTTCTATCAAGTTTCACTTAGTTGGAGCTTTCTTTCCAGGGAGGAGTGAGCTGTGAACTAGGCACAAGTGGACCACGGCTCTGCAGAGAGCTGCAGAGAGCTGCACATTTGATAGTCATGATGCGTTTACAACTTTACAGCAGGTCCACTCATAGTAAGTGATTGAGATAATGCGAGAAGAGTTCCTTTCTAGAGTTGGAGAAGCAGTTAAAGCTTTCAAGGTAACTTTCTCCACATTTCATTAATTCAACCCCATAGTTTATCTTAGAGATTTTTTGCCACCAATATATTTAAAAGCTATTCTTCTAGTATAGGGGTGGCAACCTTACGTACTCCAGATGTTGTGAACTACATCTTCTTTGAAGAGCCGCCTGACCGGTGAAACGCGCGTCGTGGCTCTGCACTAAACTCTAGGAATAAAATTCTAATTATCTAAAAACTCTTCATAGAAATTAGACCTTGGACATGAGGACTTACCAGAGCCACATGCAGGGCACGTTTGTAGTATTTTTTTCCTAATTGTGCCAACTTCGGATTAGTAGACAGTACTTTGACACAGAATAGGTGCCCTCGAAGGCACAGCTTAAAAGTTTGCAACTTGTTCATAGCACCATTTAGGATGATCTATTTTTTTTTTTTAGCGATTTTGCGCTCATTGAGTTCTCTGCTTGAGTTAAAGGGACACTATTGTCACCAGAACAACTACAGCTTATTGAATTTGTTCTGGTGAGTAGAATCCTTACCTTCAGGTTTTTTTTGCTGTAAACACTGTCTTTTCAGAGAAAATGCAGTCTTTACATTACAGCCTAGTGATAACTTCCCTTGCCACTCCTCAGATGGCTGTTCGAGATCCTTCCTGGGTCATAGCTGCCTAAAATGCATCCAAACATTCAGTGTCTCCTCCCTCTGCATGCAGACACTGAACTTTCCTCATAGAGATTCATTGCTTCAATGCATCTCTATGAGGAGATGCTAAATGGCCAGGGCTGTGTTTGCCAGCACAATTCAGTCTCAGCCAATCCTATGGAGATGCATTGAGATTGGATCAGGCTACCACTTCGGCTGATGTCAGCAGGCAGGTCAAAAAGGAAACTGAGACAAAGCCAGCAACTTCAGGCTTGAATACAAGTAAGATTTACTATATTTAGGGAGGCAAGAGGGGGCCAGGGTGGCTAGATGGTGGTTTTTAACCCTATAGGGTCAGGAACACATGTTTGTGTTCCTGACCATATAGTGCTCCTTTAAGAGCCTTATGTCAATGATTCTAGCATTTCCTTTCAGGGATAATTGTAACAACTGTATTTTACTGCTTTATAGCATACACTGTGTTATATCGTCACCTGACATTGCCAGTTTTCATTTCACCAACATCTCCTAAGAAACACTACAGATTCTTAATAATTGGGCTCAGTGCATATTTCCAGCAATCTACCAATTGATTATTAATTGATCTTGAGGTTGCTAGTAACACAGTTTTTCTAGCTTCCTACTTTTTATGATAAAACACGTATTTCATATTTCTCTTGATAATTTGGTATTGTGTTTGGTTTATATTTACTATTTGTATTTTTTACCAGACAGCCACTGGGGGCGTTTCCAGAATCGTAACGGACTTTTGGTCCATTATCGCTCTGCATGAAGACCTCCAGCGTCAGATTTTCCCCATAGGAAAGCATTAAATTAACGTGCGCAGCATTTGCTTGTCGCGGAACGGAGGAGGGGGTGGAGGTTGAACCTAGCGCCAAGGGACGCTGGGATAAGGTAAGTAAATAAACCATTTACCGGGAAGGAGGGCAGAGGGATCAGTAGTGCCAGCAATACAGCTTTGTATTCCTGGCACTACAGTAGCACTTTAAATTTATACCCAGTCATTAAATAAGTTACCCCCTTGGTCGGCCGCAGCGGAGAGCTTTGTAGCACACCGACAGACAGCCCAGGGGCCTTATCAAAGACCCTCCAGGTTGCCTCTCACTGTGTCTGTCTAGTGCAGCATCTGGCCTAAAATAAATTGGCAGAGGCTCCAGGAGCAGAGCCTCTACAGTGAGAGGAGCACACCATGCAGGCTGCCTGCAACTGAGCCGTGCGTATCTGCTCTATCAGTATACAGGCAGCCTGCCCCCTCTGCAGTTCTATGGCGGACCAGAGAGGGAGCTCTTCGGGACACTTGCATTGCGAGGAGGAGGTGGGACTGCCTGCACACACCAGGGGTGCAAACAAGTTTATTCTGCCACCGGACCACCAGGTATAAGGATTCCCCCCTCTATAGACAAAGGTAAGGCTTAGGGAGGGGGAGAACATTATTTAACTTTTTTTTCACAGCTCTTATCTTTCCACCCCCTCAAACCTCTCCCCGCCATCACCCCCTACACATACTACAACCCCTATTACTCACTACAGACACTACAACCCCTATACCAACTAGAGCCCCTATAACCCTCTGCACCCACTACAACCCCTAAACCCACAACAAGCCTTATCCCTTGCACCCACTACAGCAACTGCACTAAATACAACCCCTAAACCCCCTGCACAGACTAAAGCCCATGTAACCCTCTACAGACCCTATTATACCCAGCACTCACTGCAGCCCCTACTAACCATTGCATATACTAAAGCTCCTATTACCCTCTGTAGCCTCCATTGTTCTCTGCACCCATTACAGCCCCTGTCACTCCCCTGAACACTTACTGGCTTCTATTACCCCTGTCCCCACTAATTTTCCGCACTATATCCACTACATGCCCCTGCTTTCACGAACACTCACTTTCCACACATGCAAACCTGGGTTCACACACTAACTACATGTTAATTTGGTCTTGCATTTACAAACATTCAGATCCACAATAAATATGCCCTTGCATACACACACTGATGTAACTTGTATTTCTGACCCTAAAGCGTCACCGGCACCCCCTTTTCCCGTTTAAAAAGGTAATAAACTTACCTTCATTCCAGTTCAGCCGGCGCTGGCTCAGCCCATGTTCTGCAATAATCAAAATTGACGATCTATGCCTTACCAATGCTTTCTCAAAGGAAAGCATTGGGAAGCTAAAGTGCACACACAGCAAAACACTGCTAACGCCAATTAGCATCGACTCAGATGCAGAGCATGGAGACACTAATCATCAGAGCTGCTCATTGCCCATCACTTACCGAGTAAGCACCTAGTAGCCTGGAGGTGTCCCTAGTCAGCAATGTAAGCACTGCCTTTTATCTGAAAAGGCAGGGTTAACATTGAAATGCCTGCAGGGACTGGCTATACACACCAGAACAACTACAATACGCTGTAGTTGTTCTGGTGACTATAGTGTAAGGTGTCTCGTAACCTTTAGCACATGGTTAGTAAGTCAAGACCCAAAATTTGGATGCCTGCATGCCTCATTCAGAGACATTGCCATTTTTCACCAAAACTCCCTTATACATACTGCCATGCTACACTTACACATAAATACTACCCTATTTAGAAAAAAAAAAAAGAAAAAGAAAAATATGTATTTAAACATACTGAGTCCACGGATCCTGATACTACACACAAATATACATATATTAACTTACACCAGGGCTCACAGTGATTATACAAACAGAAGCATGCATTCACTATACATGCACATATAATTAAATACACAATACATCTATACTATCATGTATACCAGCATATATTGATCTGCAGGGGGCCCAGGTTCTAATTTTGTCTGGGGGCCTGAGGCACTGTCAGTCCATCCCTGAACACAAATATAAGATACAAATGACCGTTGTATTCATAGCTATGCAATAATTCTAAGCATATAACTTGTCAAAAGACAGTGGGGGTAGGGTGGAAGAAATGGAACCCAAAAATGTGTGTATTAGATACCACTTAATGTAGCTATAAAACCAACACTGCCTAGCACTTTATACAATTATAAAAAATAAAAGCCTTTGCAGAATTGCATATACACTGTGTGTCAAACTCTTAATTTCTACAGTAATTTAGTTAATAGAAAAGGCAGTGTTTACATTGCCCCTAGGGACAACTCCAAGTGGCCACTCCTTAGATGGCCACTGGAGGGGCTTCCTGGATCAGGGCTGCACAGTAACCAGCCCTGCCGTTCAGCGTCCCCATTTTCTTTATAGAGATGAATTGATTCAATGCATCTCTATGAGCAGGGCCTGATTGGCCAAAACGGCATTTGGCACCGCCCTTGTGCCGATTTTAGCCAATCCAATACTTTCCCTGTGGGAAAGCATTGGATTTGCAGAGATTAATACGGTTATGCATCGGTTGATAAACACTAGGACTAGAAACGCTTCAAGAGAGGAGTTGAGGGGGGCGGGGCCGGACTGCCAGGCTGAATGGTCGCACACTGGTGTGGCTCCTGCAAAAGTCTCCACTTTTAAGCCCCTAAATACCAACCAAACGCTTACCTGGAGACCGGCAGCTGTTACCCGGCGTGAGAAGCCACCCTGGTCCCGGGGAGAGGCTCGCTGCAAAGTTTCAGTCCCTCGGAGGGGCGATCCCTGTCGCACAAGATGGGGGCCGCTCGGGCGGTGAGCGGGGTGGACGGCCGCCGCCCAGCTATCCTGCCCACCGGTGGTAAGGCAAAAACGCGAGGCTAGGCGGGTCTGGCCCTGTTCCCCCCCCCCTCTGGACCGGCGGGGGTGATCCCGGTCCCCACCCTAGAGCCCATCGGAGTGCCACAACATCAGCGCTCGGAGCAGACCCAGTACATGGCGGCCACTTCCAAAATGGCGGGGACCTCATGGCAAGCGCTGGATGCACCCATCTACCCAGACGCCGCACAAGCGGATTGCAGACTTGATCTCAGCGGGAGCAGCGCGTAAGTGCCGAGACCTCACATACCTGACCAAAGAGAAGCAGCACGAACGCCTGGCAAGCCGGGGACTAGCAAGAACAGAGTGCGACAACCCTACCGCACACCGGCCTAACCTGCCACACCGCACAGCTCACCACAAGGGGGCCGCAACAAGGACTGACCGCACATAGCCGCCATGCTGCTCCTAGCAAACTGCTGGGACATCCCAAAGCAAGCACCCGACTGGACTACCCACAACGAGTCCATCTCCCTCCTCCATGAGCACTCAAAGAGTCTGCAAGTATTAAAGCAGTCACCTAACCGTTGATCCTGGAAGAGTCACTGTATATGAAAAAGGAGGACCTGGCATATACATGCTGATCCTCACCTGGCTGACATGGGATCTCCTTGGGGTGGAAACTTTAAAAGCTACCCTTTAGAGCTTATTGTCTGTTGCTAATGCCTTTATGTCTCTCACGTATTTTTAAGTGATTTACACCCTAGCATAAATGTAACATAACATAGCATGCAACATTGCCAAACTCAGCATGAACCTAATTGAATAGCTTTGCTAAAATTACGATTGCACATGTCCTGTCTGCACCCTCAGTCACTCCTCTGCATACTCTTTCCAGACAAGTGCATTAGGCTAACTCAACACCTAACTTAACAATATGTGCAGTAACTATCTATGCCATAAGCCTGTTAAACGTTGCTTTTTACCGTACTTGTTTCTGCACTAAAGCAAGAATTCAAACAATTATAATCCTTGCATATGGATAAATGTTACTACCCCTCAGGAATGTAACACCATATACTCTACATAATCTTAACATAACGAAATCAATCATAAGCCTGTCTAGTAAGCTGTTAAATATAAAAATTGTGCAAATTTTCATGCCACTGTATACCATGTAAGAAACTTGAAATACGCTGTTGTGGCGCTTGTCGAAATATTGTGTCTATCTGCACTACTAAAATAAAGAATTAAAAAAAAAAAAAAAAAGAGAGGAGTTAATTTTATAATTGCAGATGTAATATTGTAACTGAATTCTTAATGCATATAGCCGACATCACTAAATAGGAGACAAACTGGGGTTCTCAGAAACTTTTGTGGTTTGTGTAAACTAGATTGTAAAGCAAGACCCACAGTTGAAGACTTTATTTCCTGAAATCCCATTTTGATTGTTGGGATCTCTGACCAGTCAGCTAGAAGCTATATAGCCACAGAGCAAGTAAACTTTTTCTCCACAAGACAGACACAAAACCATAGAATAAATGTTGTCCAGAAGATTAAAAGGTAATTCTTAGAAATGGAAATGTACAAACAAGCAGCTGAAAAGTGCATTGACCGGCATGTCATGAGACTGCATCTGTCATTAACCGAGCACAAGTACACAAAAGGGAAATCATTCTGCGATGTAACACTTACAAGCTAATGTTTATACACAGGTTAACATTTAAATATATGTGCGAGTAACAGATGCCATGGAATCTTAAAAGGAAATCATTTGTAGTATAACCCATACTCTTCTTTAAAATGAGGTCTATTTACAGCTTCACCAAGCAATGGTAATGTCTTGTGTTATGCAGACACCAGTATAAAACACAAATATGCAGAGTGAAAGGGCAACAATATAGGTGCTATGCATTTATCACCAATTAAGCTTAATAAGTAAACATAAGTATAGTCCTCAAGATTATTATTTTTTTTTTACCACTTTAGTAAGCCTGTGAGAAGTGTTCAAAGAGAATCTTGCCACTTTAGATATTTAAATTATAAAGGGAATAAAAACAAACGCAAGAACCGTGATACAATTTCATGTGGATGCTTACCTGATCCAACCTAAGAGCACCCTCGTCAAAACGCTGTTTACGCAGATTTTTAGCAATATGATGGAGGTTTAACACAGCCTGGTGGATTTCATCGATTGTGTGATCAGCTGACACTGGTGGCAGTTCATTAGCACTGATTAGCTGGTGGGGACCCTCAATCATACTTTGTGCATGATCGTAACTCAGCTTCACACAGGAACGGATGACGCTTCGGCCAAACCACTCATCCAGAATCTGTAGAAGCAAGCATTGCCATTAAAAATTGCTCAAGCTAAATACATATCTATAGCAGAATAACAATTTAAAAAAAAAAAAAAACAAAAAAAAAAAAAAAACCACTTTCACCCGAATATAAGAAACACCAAGAGAAACAGAGATAGACAATAAATGTATACTGGTTGTAGTGAGAGTGTGTGTACAGGGGTTGTAGTAAGAGTATGTTTAGGAAGTCCAGTGTTTGTATATTATGGACACATTGTGTGAATAGTGCATATTTTCAATTATAAGTTTATTCCCCCATCCCTGCTTCCTACCTCTGGCCAGGGAGGGGGGGAACATTACACTACGTTTTGGTACGGTGTTACTCCATCAACGTTTACCTCTGCCAGGTGCAGGCTCTTCTTGTGAGACCCAGCACTATGTGCTATGAAAGCATTGGTGTGGTAAATCGCAGCAACGCACCAGCAGACTGAAAATACCGAAAGACCAGGCAGAGGTGAAGGTCCAGAGTCACCCAGCCCCTCCACTATACAAGCCTGCAAGTGCCCATGGAGGGAGATTTGATTTGCATTGATGATGGCTGCGGACTCTTACATGTCTATAGGCTGTACCCCTGTGATTACTATAATATTATAAAAATAAATGAAGCCCTTGGTTGTCTACACAGACAGGAAGGAGCAGACTGGCATCTAAAGCAACAGACTGCCAATTTCATTTTTTTTTTTCTTTTAAATCTTTTTCCCCACTCCTTATGAAGGGATTCACTTGATCACACTAATACAAATGACTAGGATTCCAATGTTCTTTGTAAAGAACAAAAATTGTTTGTTTCATGTTGCAGCAGAGTTCCTGAAGGACTGCCATTTTATTTTTCTTTAAGGAAAAATATTTATCCAACAGTTACATCTTCTATTAAAAAAAAAAAATGCATTCTGTCAACTACATTGAAATATCCCAATTCTGGCAGATCTGTTTGATAGAATTACAGTAGTAATTCTAAGTGGTTTCTGGACACCATTGATAAGGCACCTGTAGTGGGGAGGGTTGCCAAACCCAGAAGCTTTGTAAAGTTATGCATTACTTCGGGTATTCATCGGATATTCACACATGCAAAAGATAGCTTATGGATGGTGGAGACTGACCATTTTGTTACTATACAGGCTTTGCAATTATATAAAATAAAATTATAAAAAATACTTACCTGGCCTTGTGGAGTCATCTTCCATATGACAGAAAAGGTTAGTCTATCAGTCATTGGATTAAGACTACACAGTTCCTCACACAGGAGCCTGGGCAGCATGGGGATCACCTTAAGGGAACAAAAATGCCGTGACCAAGGTGGGAAAATAATTGATGTCAATACCTACAATGCAAATGATTTAACCGTTCTTTAATTCATGATAAATCCACTCAGATTCAGTTCAGATGGCTCAATAGAAAAAGATTAATCTGCAGTATGTCAAACTCATGGGTTTAATTCTCAGCCTTGTATCCTCTAAAATGTGTAAGAGACACCTGTATCCCAGGATGTAATTGAAAACTAATCAAATGCTGATGTCTCCCCTGCTTAACTACTTTATTTATGGAATGAAAGCCCCAGTTATCAAGCCATGGCTATGAAGAAATAAAAACCTTTGAGTTAAACGGTATTGATAGGTGGAAACAATGCCACAATATCAGAGCTTAGACAAGGGGTACCATAATAGTGTCATTTTCTTCACAATGAAAGTAAAAAACAGTTGTCATATTATAACTTTTTTAAATGCATCAAACAAAAAACAGAATGGATTGGGGACACCATTTCAAAAAGAGAAAAAAAAAAATTAAGTTTGTGTCACAATCATTTAATTAAAGTCGTTATAAAAGCAAGACCACCTTAACTGTGGTTTTAGAACTATAGTGTCAGGAATACATATTTGTGTTCCTGGCACTATAGTGCCCCTTTAAATGTTATCGCGATTCTTGGCAAATTAGGCGGGGAGAGTACAGCAGTAAATGCATTCCAGATGTTAATAAGCCCAATTCTTCTGTTAGCACCACTGTTTTGATAGGGTGCTTAGTGGTTAGGTAAGACAATTTAATACAAATAAAATTTTTAAAAAAAGTTGTGTCCCCCCCAATCTAGTGGCTGAGGAGTAGACTCTTGAGGTATTCCTAGGCTGTAATGTAAACGCTTTATTTTCTCTGAAAAGGCAGTGTTTACAGTAAAAAGTCTCCAGGGACAGACTATACCAGAACAACTACACTGTTCACTATAGGCGTTTTGTTTTCTCTGCTTACATATTTGAATCATATCTGTACATCCTCCCCACAATTTCATAAAACCCATACTGGACAGGGATAAAAATAGACTCCACAAATTTATTTTTTTTATGGCAGAATTGTAACACTAACATAATAAACACAACAGGTTCCCTAAAGCTGTTGGTCTACAAACTAGCCATTTACATCATTCCGTTGACACAGAGGCTTGGACCACATACAAAATTACCTAGTTTTCTATAGCAATGACTCATGGGACAGCATAAATCAATCTGTCTTGAAGCAGTGATTAAAAACATGCAGATCGAATTGAGCAATATCACCACACAGGACGTCTTTCAGATGGACTGGTCTATCTCAGAACTGTCCTCTGAAGGCTAGCTAGCTAATTGTGGAGCACTAAAGTTCCGGACCACCAGAATATGAACGTAAATGTTCTGCAGCTTGATACACGCAAAAACTTAGCACTGACTGACTAAACTGTTCAAAACCTGTTTTAGTGCAGCACTATCACATAGCATTTCAGCTAACAATGCTATAGTGTAAATCCATGTCAATCCATAGAACATTTGGTCCTAAAACTACATTTTAAAGTAATGACACAAAACTGCACAACAATATCTCATTTAGTTGCTAATAAGCAATATCTGCTTCAAAACTCAAGCTAACCAGCTTAAAAATGCACATACACCAAGTATACTGCAAACTACAATCCATAGTGAATATAAAATTAAAAAAATATATATATATATTAAAAAATGAACAATTTGTACAGGCAATAAGATAAGGAGTTTCCACAATAACAATACAGTTTTGCTTAGCAGCTTATCACAGTCTCACAGAAATAGATCTCTGCTACGTGAATAGTGGCATGATTAAAAACGGGAATAGTAGTCTGGTTAACAAAAGAAAAAAAATAAACATCACAAAACTGTTAAAGGTTTCATGGGATAGCAGTTTGCATTCCTATTAACTTAATTCTATAAAAACTAACAAAATAAACGTAGAGAATGAGTATACCAAAACTGCTATACTACAACTACTAATCAGACACTGGAGGGTTTATATACCAATTACAACTGAATACTGAATATGAAAAGTGTGTTAAAACTAGCTGGTGATACAGAGCAGATGGATAACAATTTAAACAATTTATATTCAACCATTAAGAAACACTATAGGGTCATGAGTATAAACATGTATTCCTGACCCTATAGTGTTAAAATTACTATATAGCCCCCCTGGCCCTCCTAAATATAGTAAAATGTTACCTTTATTCCAGTCTGCTTTTGCAGGTTCTGCCCCTGATCTGCCTCCTTGGCGGATATCAGAAATGAGGATCCCATAAGAAAGCAATTTGAATTGGCTGAGATTGTCAATTCTGATTATCTCAGACTAGGAGGGCCGGTGTGGAGCTGAATTGACCGTGTTTACCAGAACAACTACGGCTTTTAGTGTTTGTTCTGGTGAGTACAGTCAGTCCCTGCAGGCTTCTTGCAGTAACTATAGTGTCCCCTTAAGTTTTATATTTAAAATTTACTGAACTAAACCACCATTTTAAAGGAACTCTAATGTTAGGAATACAAACTTCTATTCCTAAAGCGTCCCTGTCCCTACTTTTGCAGGTTCCCGGGTAGTGAATTAAAGTGTTAAAAACCACTAACATCTCCTCATACGACGTCCCGAACAATTAAGCTTCCTCATAGGTTCGACTGAACCAATGCAATTGATAGGGAAGTTAGATATTCTTAAGCAAAGTCTGAGGATGTCCAATGTTAAAACTCTGTTAGGGGCCAGGAAGATAGCTACTAGAGGTGCATTTAACCCTGCAACGTAATCATGCAGTTTCCCAGGAGTTAGACCAGGTAATTGCACCCAGAGCACTTCAATAAGATTGAGTGGTCTGAGTGCCTATAGTGACTTTTCAAAATGTCTAAATTTAAGTTCTGTTTGCATAGTTTACGAAAAATAATTATTGTGAATCCCAGAACTTGTTTACTAAACTAAAAAGGTGAAGCATTTAACTGACCTTTTTCTGACACCGGGATTTGCTTAACCTCGGATAATACACCATGCAATGCACATTATTGTGCCATATGACTCACTGATCATACAGAGAGGAGAGGAAATAGAGCATGAGAACAATGGTTTATCAGATAGCACAACTGTGATGCTGCACATTTTATTCATCCACACTATTTCCAATAAATCAAAAAAACTTTCCGGAGCTGTAACATATGTCCTCCTTAGAAGACTGTGCAGGTTTACAGATTGTATGTGCAGATTGTATGTGCTTAATGGATCAGTTTGGGTGATGTACACATCATGCCCCATGCTGCATCTCTGCTCAGTTCTCTGATATTTAGGAGTTAGGCCACCTATTTTGGTTTATGCAGCCATAGCCACACATCCACTGGCTGTGGCAGACAACAAGCATGAAGAAAAAAAAAATTGTTTCAGTTTCAATTAGATTTTAAATTGAAAAAGTTTCTACTGCTCTGTAAATTGAATTTTAATTACATACGGGAAGCTCCTTAAAGGTCTAGCAAAGTACTAACTGCAGGAGATAAGAAGTTCTAAATTTAACAGAAATTGCAATAAAGTAACATTAGATGATTTAACAGCAAGTGTTTAGGAAGACTAATTCACATGCAGGGAGGTGTGCCTAGGGTTGCATAAACAAAGTGATTTATCTCCGAAACGGCAGAAGATTAGGCAGTGAGACTGCAGGGGCATGATATATACACCGAAACTGATTTATTAAGGTAGAGTTGTTTTGGAGACGACTGTGTCCCTTTAAATATATAGAAGGGTGCATATGGCCTTTGACCAGTAATTGCAACAATCCCTTATTCCAGCATGAACACAATGGCAATACCCTGCCTAAATGCTGGTCTTAAAAAATGATTAATATGTATCAAGATCTCTTATTGGATGACAAATTTCAAGTATATATTAGAGGTTTTAGTTTTTTTTATATTGGCACGAAGATTAAATGATGGAAGAAGTAAGCTTATTTTCTTTAGTTCACAAGGCAACCATAAACTAAAAAAAAATATATCCCTCTTGCCCTTCAGCAAGACAAGTGCAGTTAAATATGGAGTTAAGCCTTCCAATCTGTCCATGAAAACAGTTAGCCAAAAATAAGTTTTTGAGAACAGTAAAAATGGATAACAGATCAACTCACTTGTCCTTCACCAACTGCCCCCTCAGGTCTTCTCTCACTTTTGCCATTAGAGTTAACCGTAGCCAAATTACATACAAGATTAATCCCACCCACAAGGGCAATCAAGATCCAAAACAGAGGCTTCTTCTGCATGAGATGAAACAACTCCAAACAATTGTCTTGGCCTTCATTGGGCCCCATTAAAAGAGGTGTAGCTGATGTTCCCTAGGCACAGTGTGCGAGTGATCAAAGTTCATATCTCCAGAACACAAACGAGAAAAACTAAGTCTAGGCTTGCAGTACATCTTGTGCAGATGGAACCGATCAGCATATCCAATACGGATGTGGACGGGATCAGTCTGATATGCGATTGATAGGAGACACGAGAGAGGGATCCCGTGAAGGGCAAGTTACTTGTCCTTTCTCAAAAATGCTGTTTTGATTTATTGCACCTAAACAAAAGTGTCCTCATTTTTAATTTGATGACAGATGACAAATAGGCACCAGAATTCATATTGGCCAGCTTAGAATGATGCACATAAAGATTGTAAGTACCATGGCCACTTCTAATTATTGAAGTGGTCATGGTGCTAGGAGTAACCCTTTAAGGAAATAAAACAGCGTTAGATTTTGGTACAAGCTGTACTTACCTGAAGACCCACTGAGCACTTTAGGTCAATAGCACATTTTTACAAATGCTTATGAAAAGAATGACATACACTATGGTTCAATTTGTTTTGGAATTTCATTTTGGCAATCTATAGAAATTAGAATGTTTGAATTACATGAGGAAATTTGAGAAGTAAAATTTAAGCTCTATTTAACACCAAATTAGTTACCTTCTGAACAAGATACACACTGGTGGCACGCTCACTGGCAAGCTGATCCAGAGAACTTCCTTCCTTGACAAAATAGCTTACATCTGCAATATGAACGCCCACTTCAAAGTTACCTGTATAGAAAAGAACAGAGTGCATGAAAATTTGTTAGCCACAAATCAAGAAAACCCAGAAGTATGGTATAAAAACACTGCAAAGTTTATTTGCACCACAAAAGGGAAAAAAAAAAAAAATGGAACAAACCTATAGCATATGTTTATTTAAATATGTGGTTGGCAGTTTTAAAAAGAAAGCAAACCATTTCAAAGAGATCTACGCTTCCTAACATTTGGTCTTTAACACGTTCAGCAGAGTTTTGACACCATTTTCCCACTTCCATGCCCAATGGAATGCCGACCGCTAATTAGCTCAACTGAGGAAACCACAGGCATTAACGGTGTGCCCTTTAGCTCCAGATCTCAGCAGTCGTTCATCAATATCCTTAACAGTCTGAGCAATATAACACTGAGGAAAAAGAGCTTAAAAAGTGTATACTCTTATGCAAATTTAAGATGACTAACATAATAGGCAGCGGGGGAAGGAGTGACAAAGAAAAATTGCAGTAATATTTCTTGAATAAAAAGGAGAAAATCAACAGAATTGGACATGCAGGCCCTCCCCCCCCCCCCCCAAAAAAAGTACTGAAAAGACAAGATGTGTTTTTACAAAAACGGAATGTTATATATCCATCATTACAGCTTGTGAAGGCATTAACAAATAACACTGATACCCAACTATCCATCGTCGAGATCTGAAACATATCAGCTGTTTAAGGTCATCCCAGAATTTGCATAAATAGGTAATCTAACAAGGTATGCCATTAGCATTAAAATCTATCCGAAGAGTGGCTGATGAACAAATTTATATATCATTGATCAACTGATGACAACCCTTCCACTATAGAAATTCCCTAACCCCTCCAATTCCCAACAGGTCTCGTGAGGATGTTAAGCAAGCATTAACATTGGCTTCACTCATCCCTCCACCAACTGCCCCTCAGATATCATGAGAAAACATCAATTAAGCCTTGGACGTCTTCAATATCTTGTAGAATTGGCAAAGTTGACATAGTATCCACCAGATGTCCGTCCCATATTGCCACCGCATCTCCAATATAGCAGGGAGACCCCTAAAGCATAGGTTTTGCATCCCTTCCTGTCACGGGTACCTCATACCAGGGCACTAATTAACCTTGCACTGCAGAGAGCCCCAGAAGAAAAGATTTCCCAAGTAAATTGATTAATCTTTTAAGAGGAGGCATTAGGTTTCTAGGTTAGGACCTACTGAAAATGGGGTACACTGGAGTTGTGAGGCTTATGCAATGTATGATCATATACTTTAACTAAATCCTTATTTTTGCCTAGGCTAGTTAAAAAAACAACAAAAACAACAACACTATTTAAAACTAATATAAATATCTAAAAATATGATGCATAGAATTGATGTATAAAAAAAATGTGTATTTTATGGATGAGCACATAGAGGTGTAATAGGCATGCAAGTATGAACAGATTATATTACTGCATTAGAAATATTGAGAAGCAATGTTTAAAAGCAGGGGCCATAAGGAGAATGTATTCACTGTTAAAAAATAAACGATATGTCATTTGACATTTTGGTAATGTGGGAGGAATCTGAAGTGTAACTGTATGACACCTTCCCCCAAAGTTAAGTTTTATATGCCTCCCTAATTAAATTAAGTTTTCCTGTACAGCAGAAAGGAAGTACTGTCACCCATCGTTCAATCGTTTTAAAGCAATAAGATGTACAAAAATAAAGGTCAGAGAATGAATGAAAAAAACATCAGTTTTCATTCATATATAAAACTACAAACACAAATAGAAAATGCTGTAACTTGCAAAAAAATTTTTGAGTGGAATGCTACTTAACACTTGTTTCAGCTCTTGACATGACAACTTGGCATTTTTAGACATGAAACAAGTACAATTTAGAAAAAGCCTGAAAGGTTATATAAGTAACTAGCAATGGTCATATTGTATGAGCACCTCCAAGTGCACACCACAGAATGTAGCTTTTTAAAGACAATGAGATGATTCAAATAAGATATCCAGTGAGGAGTAGTGTGTGTAGGGTCCTGCTCTCACAGAAAGGGCTATTACCTCGGGAACACGACGACTGAAATGTGCATTTCCTTGAGATACATTATGGCTTGCATATTGTCAACAAGTTATTAAATGTTCTCAGTGTTTCATATAGACAAACAGTAGGAGCTATCAATGCAACAGGGCTGTGGATAATGTAATAATTTCACTAGAGTTCTTTGTGATAAATAGAACGTATTCTGGGCAGACAGTTTGTGCATAAAACTTGGGAGCAGCACCTTGGAGGATTCTTGGATGTAGCAAATATGTAAGGAGACAAACAGTAGGATAGCAATATAGTTTTTGTAAGTCTTATTAAGAGAAATAAGAGGAGATATATTTACAGAATATAGAGCCATCAGTAAGCTCTACTTTAGTGCACCTGGGCGGTATAATCCCTGCCTGCGGATATAAGGTGTATCTCTTGGTCCAATGTGAAGTGATTCAAAAGTTATGCAATACAAAAAAATTAAATATAAACAAACATATCCTTCACACATATTATACCTGTCTACGCTACACTATATTCCTGTGTTTAAAGTCTATAGATATGCACTTGCATTTTATGCAGCCTATAGCTGGCACGAAGTAGTATCATACTCTTTGATGTGGGTGTGGTTGTGGTCTTCTCCAGAATAGTATGTGGATAAAAAAAAAAATATCCCCTTCAGCCACTTACCGTTATCCAGCGCTATCCAGCGTTATCCTGAGTGGAGCTGAATGCGCAAGGCCCATATGAAAGCATTTCTTTCTTTCGCATTGAGCGTCGTAGAAGCGCCTCTAATGGCTGTCAGAAAGACAAACACTAGAGGCTGTATTAACCCGGCAATGTAAACTCTCAGAAACTGCTGTTTAGAGCTGCAGGGTTAAAACCTGGGGGACCTGGCACCAAGACCACTTCAATAAGCTAAAGTGGTCTGGGTGCCTATAATGGTCCTTTAAGCATTTCCTCTTATTTCTCTAAACACTAAGACTTACTACACTATATAGTTGTCCTACTGTCTCCTTGTCTCATAAGATTTGAGCTATATCCAAGGATCTGCTCCCTACATTTCAGGCACATATTCCACTTCTGACCAGATAAGACTCTACTAGCATTACTTT
>NC_086318.1:151893668-151923668 GCF_036172605.1 Pelobates fuscus
GTTATACAACTGACAAACTGAGAACGATCTCATGACATGAGATAACAGGAGAAGGCAGCCAACCCAAACAAACTTTTAGAAGGTTCAGGATATCCCCCGCAGTGGGGAGCCTTTAGCAGACCCCCTGAGATCCTAGGGCCTTTAATGGAAGCCCCAAGTAAATATTTAGTTACATATATTTACATAATAATATGAACGTTCAGAACTCAAAATGGGATGACTACGCCTCACAAAATAGAAAAAACACCCTTCAAACTTCCATTTTAACCAGTGAGCAAGCAGTTCACTCTTTCATAAATGCAATTATTAAAAAAAGATTGCCACATTTGATCACTTTCTTAACCTCTTAAGAACCAAGTCTCTTGAGATGTGGTGTGTTCATGACCACTGCCTTTTTGCAATGTGCATATTCTATAACAGTTTCACCATGTTTCAGTGCAGCTTTACAAATTGATGTTAAGGTATATAAAAGGCGCTTAAAACTAATTTATAACCGTGTCTAATTTATAATCGTAAATCTCTGAGCTTCTAACCACTATCTAATGTCAACCTCAAAAACACTCTAAAAACATAAAAAAATGTACGAACATACTGTAGCGCTTATATATAGTATATATATATAGTATACATTGAAAAAAATACATTTTGTGATTTGTAGTAGCGTTTGTGACCAAGTGGCTACTACAAAACACTGGACATACCCCATTTTGAATACTGTGGGTTGTCTTCTTTTAGAAATGGTATGCCATGATGGGGTAAATTATATTGGTCGACTTCAAAAATGTCCCAAATAGGACATGGGCGCATGATGACCAGCTGTGAAAATTCCAAGTTGGAAAACTGCAATGCACACCCTCCAAATAAGGTTTTTTTACCCCCCCAGAGAACCCAACACACCTATACATGGTGGGGAATCAATGTACTCGGGAGATGTTGCTGAACACATATTGGGGTGTTCTTTGGCATTAACCCTTAAAGTTTTAAGTACATGTATTCTTAAATTGCTGTGTCAATTATTTTAATTTGGCATAGATTGGTGGAAAAACTGTTGCGCTAAAAGAGTCAAAGTACCTCACGTTTAATACCTTAGGTTGTTTTCTTTTAAAAAATATATACATATATATGTGAGGGTTATTGAGGGATTCCCGACAGATATCAGTGTTACAATGTAACTTACGTTAACTATTTTTTTTTTTTTTTTAAATGGTTTGGAAATAGCAAAGTGTTACTTGTACTTATTGCCCTATAACTTTCCAAAAAAGCCAAGAACATGTTAACATTGGGTATTTCTAATCTCAGGCTAAAATTTAGAAACTATTTAGCACGGGTGTTTTTTGGCGGTTGTAGATGTGCAACGGATTTTGGGGATCAAAGTTAGAAAAATGGTGTTATTTTAAATTTTTCTATAGTAAATTATATATGATATGATGAAATGGTATCTTTAGAAAGACCAGTTAACGGCGTGAAAAACTGTATATAATATGTGTGGGTACAGTAAATGAGTAAGGAAAATTACAGCTAAACACAAACCCTGCAGAAATGTAAAAAGAGCCCTGGTCCTTAACCGTAAGAAAATTTAAAAAATGGTCTGGTCACCAATGGGTTAATATCCAAAGCAAGGAAGAATAGATGATTTAGAATTGAGGGGAGGGGGGTGAGTAATCATATAGTACAAATACAATCAGGTATAAGGGGTAAGGTGTCAGTATTCTATAGATCCAGCACGCAGAATAGAATCACACCCTAGAACTAAGGATAGCGTCTTACCGGACCTCAGAATCACTGCACTTAACGTACTCGACAATAGTCCGAAAACTAAACTAACTAGGAAAAGCCAAAAGTCAAGGGTACCAGAAATCAGGGTAGTCAAAACGAAGCCAAATTCAAAAAACAGAAAAACATGATCAGGAACACACTCTCAGATAAACATCTAAAGGAAACCATGACAGGGCAATGAGCTAAGGAATAAGTGAGTTTAAATAACCCTCTTGAAGATCAGATTGGCTGTACCTAGCCCTTGATCATAAATCGTGCGTGTGCGACTTTTGCGTGACGTCACCCACACGTCGACATCTATACTGTGGACGGATGTGAGGCTATAGAATTGAGTGGGCCCACAGCGGCCGGCGTGCACCTAAATGCCGCACAAACCAGGCATCATGGCAGAAGACCGCCAAGCGGCATTTCCCTCGATCTTCATAAGGTAATTATCTCTGTTTTTGCCACATGGATACGAAGGATACATGACATAAGGAAAGAAAGAATCATCAAGTAGGATTAACAAAGTTTTAATGTAAAATAGTGCTTAAAATGTTTAACCATTTAACGTCAGTGCTGCACTGTTATAGTCTTAGAAGTGGAGTATGCAAATAAAAAAATTAAAAAAAAGTCAAACACTTCAGCCACGGTCACAAAATTATTAAAATAAATTCAGAATATGTGCTATTTATGGAACTATTGTATCTAGATTTTCCTTATAAAATATAAAGCATATTTGGGTCTTTGGCATATGTGTAGGAAATAACATAAAAGCTTTATAAATGTTTAAGTCACCAGCTCCCTTTCTTTCAAAACCTATAAATAGACTCAAAGTAATGGTCACAAATATGGCCTAGATATTAAAGGTAAAACCATTTACCTATAAAAGGGAAAAAAAATTCCACCGAGATTGCTATTGTACACACGAGACGGAATATAAATAGGATAAATGCCAGTGCATGATCCTTGACCAGTAGTGAAAAAATATTTGCAAATGTATCATTATAGCTGTAAGGCACTGCAACTTATTTACTTCTAAGGAGAATGTATGGAATGTTAAACTTAAATAAATGTGACACACTTAACACAAGAAAGACATGCAATAAAAGTCTTCTCAGCATATGAATGGATTAATAGCATTTACAGGCACTTATTTGGCACTTTCCCAAAACACACGTCACATGCTAAAGGCATCATGTGATTTCAAGTCATGTCACCGACATTTCTTTGCGTTGAAGGCATCATTATCGTGAAGTCTTCTGCAATGACTTAATTGCCAAGCTGACTGCACAGAAGACATCAGAAGCAGATGCGGTCAGTATAAAAAGCGTTACCAAGTGTAGTGCTGACTCTGCTTTTTTCCATCTTTACCCCCCCCCCCCCCCCCCACCCCCTCCCTCTCCACACACACTGGTAGCCTGGCAAGTAATCCAGCTAACTCCGCTACTGGCAAAAAATACAAAACTTCTACTCAACGCTTCTCCAGCACAGCTGTCTATGCTTGGTGTTAGAAACCTCAGAACTTCGGAAACTTATTGTTCATGGGAAGAAGGGTCCCAAAAATAATAAACGACAAAACCTATTTACAGCTTGAAGTGTTTCTCAATTTAAGAAAAAAAAAAAAAAAATACAAATGTACACACTCTATAACATTAAAATAAATTTGTACCCTAGATAATTCTAGGCTTTACATCAAGTTTGCATATGCAACAAATGTTACCACATGACAGGATGCTTCATATTTTGAATTATCTTTCTTAGCATCATAGCAGCAAAAACACAAAGGAACAAAAACCAAACAGCAATAAGTAGTATGCATGAGGTACTGGGAACCTAAGCAACTCTTTCTATACTGCTCCATCCACAGGACAGGTGTCCGTTTTGGATGTCTTCCTTTTTTGGTTATTGCTTTTATATTACCCTTTGGGATCCTTCAAAGCAAATCAAGTGTTCCTACCCTCCCTTCCCCTTCAATTCTTAAATTATTTTCTCCAGGTTCTTTGGGAGCTATCAGGGCCTACAGAACACCTTGCAGCATATTTTCTGCTTCAGGAAACAGTTTTTCAACTGCCATCACTATAAGGGAGTCGTGGGGTCAGGCACAGGCCAACAACAGTTACTTACTCCTTAAGTGAAGCATGGTGGCCCTGTTTACTTTGTAGAGAACCGTTACTGGCTTAATCTGTGCCGTTACATTATTTGCTGCTGAGTGGAGTCTGCTGTAGCAGCCTCCTGTACCTTAGTCGTTTGTGACTGGAAACCAGTCACACAGTGTTTGGCCCTTACACATTTTCAATCCATGATTAATGCAGCAGCAATGGTGGAGATAGCATTAAAGTGTTTGCTGTAGGGCCTGATCCTACCAAGCCTGCTTCTGCCTCGAAGTGTGTCCAATATATAGCAGACTCAGTCGATTCCAATTCCTCTGCTAAGGAGTACACCCAGCAAAGCTCCACTGGAAAGAAGAGGGTGCACATCCTAAAAAGACTAAGGACAAGACACCTGTGAAACTATGGTGACCCCGACTCCTATCCACAATGTTGACAACTGCTCTTGACAAGGACTAGGATTTGCCCCAGTCACTGACTGTGCTGGACAAGTGGCAAGCTGCCAATATCATGCTCTGAAGAGGTTTGGGACACTAGCACTAAATAGTATTCAGACTGCGTGGAAACCTTTTCTAGCTAAGCCCCAGAAGTCAGATGGTGCAGACAAACCCTCCACACTGATGCAGAGGTGGTACTGGACCCTAGAGGCCAACAGATGTTTGACCTATGCAACATTCGTCGTCCAGGGAATGGACACCTGACCAGCTGGAAAGTTTTATGCACCTGTGGTTATGTGAACCACTAGAGAAGGATGTCGCATCCGCTTGGGCTCCGAATGCCCATGGTCCTCCTTAATTAACAAAAATCTCTCAGACTCCAGAGCTTTATATTCGGATGCTTATGATTATCATTTTATGTGCGTACTATTCACGAGTTTGCCCACAATATTAGAGAATGACACATAGGTGTTTTTGACTGAACACAGCACTACTCTGCATTGACATTAAGATGGCAGTCTTTGGTTCAAAATAACTGACCCAATACAGACTCTTTGGTAAAGCTTTCATAAGGGAGCTCCACAAGCACATAAACCTGTTCACATCCCTCAATGAGGCTCCGATCTAAATAAAATAAAAATAAAAGAGAAAAGTCTTTCAGAGGTGCCCCTGCCAAAGGAGTTTTTGGCAGGGCAGGCCAGCAGCAAGGTCATGTTGCCATCTGTTTCTGGCCATTAGCCCCCTATACAAACCATCCTCCGCCTTTCTACCCAGAAGTGGGTAAACATCAAGGGTTCTGGTATTCCCAAGGAGCAGACTAGTTGTTGAGCTCATGATCGAGCGCGTGCAGAATTATTCTCATGAAAGCCATCCTTTTATTGCTCATTGTACTTGTGGTCCAACGGCAGGCCGTCTGTTCCTCTCACTTCTGGAAATAAATAGGAATGTCATTGGATATATGATCAAATTAGATGGGGGTCTTCTTGCCTCAAGCTATTCAATTTTCAGCAATCTGTGAAAACAAAACAAGTGCACACTCTTACAGCTAAGTATAATCAGGCTCTACACTTAAGTGGAGGGTTCCCTTAACCTTCACAAATGGTTACATGCAAAGAACAAATATAAGTGGAGCACTGAGATACCTGTACAAACGATAATCAGATGTATGTTGGTGGGACCGTATTTACAATGTCCTGTAAATAATAAACAACCAAATCATAGTGCAGACATGTGTAATAAGAATAAGAAGTAGAACAGAAATTATATAAATTTCCAACTCACAAATATAGAGCCAAAAGGTCACCTGGCTCTAGTGATAGACGCCTTGGGATCTTTAAAAGGGGATCCACTACCCTCTCTTTATCTCCTCCTGGTTTCTTCCACTCCCAAATGTAAAAGTAGAGATGTAAGCAGGAAGGTCTCCAAGAATGATCAAAAGGTAATTTATTCAATAAAATTCACAAATAAAATAACTTAAAAGATTCTACTGAATCAAATTAACATAAAATAAATCCTTCAAATAAGTCCAAAACGCGTTTCGCCAGCGAACTGGCTTCCTCAGTTGGTGTGAAAATACAAATACAAACATTTCCTCTTTTATAAGTCCCTAATGAGTCAATTACCGGCATCTGTGAGGGCGGGCATCCACTTGGTGGAACGCACGTATGACACGCACGTTCTTGCCAACCTCGACGTATGCGGAAGTCCGGTCCGTGGAGCGCACACGTGACTGGGTGATGCGTGCGTCTATGCGTCAATCACCTGATCGGCTTCCTACTCCGTCTTCGTGGAACGCATGTATGCGTTCCACTGTATCCGGAATTTGTACAGTCCGTAATTTTAATACGATCCCAGTAGTTTTAAGTTCACTCTCATATTTATGAGCATATGGAGGAAGGGGGAGGTTTGGAAAAAAGGGGAAAAGGGAAGGCAGTTCTGGCACGCCCTGGCAATTCACTTTCCTTCCTTTCAGCCTCAGCTCTCAAAGGATTTGCCGTTTGCTCTATTTGGACAACCTGCTTTTTATGTTCGGAGAAGGCACATTTCTTTACTGTGAATCTTCTCTAATCTTTCTGGTTCGATGTGAATCAATCCAAGTCCATGATGGTCCCCTCAAAGTCTGTTTAGTTCATAGGCCTATAGGTCGACTGGACGTTCAATGTACTAAAACGTCCGGCCTCCAAGGTCTCATCTGCACCAAAGGATATTTGCAGGGTGCTCCGATGTGATACCCGCTCCACACACTTTCAAGGATTGTTGCATTTCTGTCATCCTCCGTACAAGCGATATTCCGCAGCCCACTGCACTACCAGGCAATGCAACGGCTAAAAGCCATATTCCTACACAGGAATCCGACCTATAATCAGCCAGTACCGGTTGGTAATGGCTGATCATGGAAATTGCAGTGGGGTCCAAGTCATGCAAGCTTGAAACGTATAAGCAACTTTGGCATTCAACCAATCTTTGTACTGGAGACAGACGCCAATCTTTGGGGGTGGGGTGCAGCCGGGGAGGACTCCTCTACAGACGGGAAGGAAGTTTGGTCTGCTCAGGAACTGTTGCAATATTTTGTCTGGAATTCCTGGCAAAGTCATTCGCTATTCGCATTATGGCAAAAGGGAAATCAAACTGATGCATTCTACTTCATATGGACGTGTTTGTGGTCTGTTACATTAATTTCCTCTGAGGAGCTTGCTCGCTCGCACTCACATTATATCGGACGACATGAAAGACATCTTCAACTTTTTCCTCCCTTGCAATATCTTCCTAAGAGCCCAAATATCTACAGAGAGAATAACCTCACAGTGGACTATTTTCTCCCAACACTGGAGGTACAGCAACAATTGGATGTTGGACCCTATGGTGTTGACATCCATGTTGTCCCTTCCTACTGGATCTGTTTACCTCAGGCAACCACCAGACGTCAGACTTCATCACCAGGCTGCTAGAATCAATGCAAGGCAGTGGATGCCGTTCTCCAAACTTGGGTAAGTTGAGTTCTCCATCGCGATGATTCTGAAGGTCTGTCATCAAATTCAGTCTCAGCAGGTTATGGTAACCCTTATAAGTTCCGCTCTGGCAGATCCAACCAAGGTTCCCAAATCTACTGTAGCGGTCTTGAGAAGACCTGCCATCTTACCCGATGCTTCTCAAAAATCCTGGAGGCAACCCTCACCCATTGCTTCTGTAAAATAGACTCCCTCTGACAGCTTTGAATCTTTTATACAAGAATCCCTTTTCTATCAAGTTCCAATTCACAGCAGACAAATTTCCCATAACCACCAAAAAGTGGCTCATTCGGAGTAGAACATGTCCTATTACAGAATTTAAACAGCCAACTTTGTGATTTTACAACAGAAGTTACAATTGACTCTGGTCAAAGCGGATATTGGTTCTTTATCCAATATATCACAAACCTCCCTTGCCAATGCTACATTTGGGACATTCCCATGGGTGAACTGTAATCCATGCAACAATGTGACCAAGGGTGACATTATCAAATCCCACATCAGTGAAAACATACAAAACAAATTAATACTATACATGCAATTCCTTCTATGTAGTTTACTTGTTAAAATGCCCTTGTGGGTTGATATAGGCAAGTGAAACAACCATGCAGATGAGGGACCACTTGAACCAACATAAGTCCACGATCTGTAACCAAACCCCCCCCCCCACCCCCCCCAAAAAAAAAAAAAACACACACTTGACCTGCCAGTACGTGACTTTCACAAAGTGGACACCCTGTGTCACAAATTTGATTCCAAATAATGATTCTGTTGACTAAACCAAATGGCGATGACCGAAAAACAAAAACAAAAAACTACGCCACCTAAATAAAAAAATATATTGGATTTATACACCCAACTATACTAGAGTACTGAATAGGGAATTTGACCATCACCATTGTTTCTGATAGGCAAAATATTCCAGCCTGGAAAAGTGTCTATTTTGTTCCACCTCTAGTCTCCAATACATATCTATACAATTTCGATTTGTTGGTTTCTGTACAATTGCATGCACTCTGAAATATTCTACTCCTGGTTGGACTTTTATACATCAACTTGATGTTGCTCCCTTTGATGACCTCCGAGTTGTCTATCTACACTCTTCGGTGCAGATTACATTACATTATCCTATAGACTGTAAGCTCGTTTGAGCAGGGCCCTCTTCAACCCTTCGTTTGTGAGTTTTCTTGTAATTGTCCTATTTATAGTCAAATCCCCCCTCTAATAATATTGTAAAGCACTACGGAATAATAATAATAATAATAATAATTATAACCCTTGCCCTGTTCTATACTAGGGCACACCTGTTTAAAAGAAGAAAAACTACCACAACAATGATAGTCTAAAGTTAGAGGGACAAAGGTTTAAAAACATCAGGTGGGGGCGGGGCCTGACATCCAAGATGGCTGGACGTGCATCCCAATAGCTCCCGCACAAAAGAAGCAAAAACCGTTTTAAGCTTAAAACTTGCTGAACAGACCTACCGTACGACACAGCTTACTCACGCAGCAGTCTGCCACATAAGAGCTCGACCAGCACAATCCCAGGGTGGTCTGATCCAGGGACTGAGAGAAGCTGAGGCCCAACAGACTGCAGACCTGTAGTGGAGAGAGACGGCTGCTCTCCCGGCTTGGTTAGTGCAACCTGACAATAGTTTCGGCATGCAGTCCTGTCACCCCCTCCTCTGGACCGGCGGGGGATATCCCGGTCCCGACTGGGAGCGATACTTACCAGGTACCGCTAGCCTATACTCCAGTCCTACAGAAGGTCACAAGGAGGAACTAACCTAGCCGCCGAGCTGCAGATCCCACACAGTCAAGCGACAAGGTGAAGCCTGTCGTGGAGGGCAAACTTTGAGAGAAGATTCAATCTCATCTGCCAAACATTCTGGCTCTGGATCGAAAATCTATCCCGACCTCCTCAAACTAGGACGGCCCAGTGCAGCGGCCCGCGGCTCAGGACACACAGCCCCCTTTCAGGGCGGAGACCCACCCAGAACTTTGTCCAAACGCCCATCAGCCCTCAGGGCTCCCCACAAACCTGGGCTCCGAAAAGATCGCGCCCCTGCTGACCGGTGTAAACGGACCCGTGGACAACGGGGAACAGCTTCCGCTAAGGTTCAGGAAAACGGCAGGTGGCCGTGCAGGGTACTATTTCATATCTCACCTCACAACCATCCTCCAGGGGAGGTCAAGGAGAAATCGCGGCTAGCCTGAGGCCTTGTTATCCACCACAGTGACTTTCCTCCAAGAATCCTTCAACACTTATATCTCACAGTGAGGGGAGGGAACATCAGCCCTCCAGGATGTCTTCCAAATATTGGGCATAGGCTGACAGAGGACTAGTCCTGGATCAAGGCCAATCACTTTGACACATTTTGGGCCACAGTATTGCAGTCATAATTATGATATTTCCTTTGGACCTGTTGTCTTGCATTTTACTTTTAAATATGAGGCTGGCGGTTTTCTAGTCCAATACCAATATTGATGACTCACACATAGCCAGTGGTAACTCTCCTAATGCAGAGTGCGACTCAAACCTGCAGCCACTCCAGACACAAATTCCTCTTGTTCTTATCCTGCAATTGCACTGTATTATATCACCTCAGATGTCAAGCACTCCATAACTACTATACCCTTGTCACAACTCGATGCAGCACTAGACAGTGCTACAACAGTGTTACATGTGCAACTCCTTATGCCACTGAATCCCCTGTATATCTATGTATGTACACTGTTGTGGCGTTTGATGCTAAACTGTACCTAACTGCACAACAAAAAAGATAAAATATCAGGTATTACTTTACTGAGAGGGTAGTGGATGAATGGAATAGTCTTCCAGCTGAAGTGGTAGACGTCAACACCATGAAGGAGTTTAAGCATGCATGGGATAGGCATAAGGCTATCCTAGCTATAAGACCAGGGACTAATGAAAAAGCATTTAGAAAATTGGGCAGACTAGATGGGCCGAATGGTTCTTATCTACCATCACATTCTATGTTTCTATGTTCGCACCCTATACCACCGTCCTGTGACCTATAGACTACATATTGTCTTCCCAAACTAAGATTGACAGTAGGACATTCATAGATATAGTACATAAGGACATCTTATTTGATTTTCAACTGCCTTTGCAGGTTTTTTATTAATATTTTATTAGTCTTGTATTAAAATGCTTGTCGGTACAGATACATCTTTGTTTTTCATAGTTTGGGCAATTTTTGTAATCTTTATTCCAATTCACTGCTCTTATCCTGTTTCCATTCAGCTTAACTGCTTTGCATCTATTTACAGTCGCTCCAGTTGTCTGTTCATACTGATCTTTAGATCTGTGGTTCTGCTTGGGCCTGGCTTCCGTGGTGACCAGTTCTCCTGATCCTGTTTATACATGTGATTGTGTTTGAGAAGCGGCCTTTCCCATCTTCTTATAGCCGAAACAACTTTTGTTTGTCCTCCTTGATCCACAATAAGTACCTTTTTTTGCTTTCAACAAACCCATTGACTTTAAAAAATTTTTTGTCAATCTATCTTTTATTAAGGCATATATGCATTGGGGTACAAAATAAAGAGAGGGAAATGCACGAATGGTATACAGTATAGGGTTAATACAACGTTAACAATAACGAATTACATTTCCTGGATGGCAATGCCTAATTTTTATTTTTATGTCGGTTAACGTAAACATATTATACACATAAGCAGCGTCTGTCTAGATAGCCTATGTAATGCAAGGTTTTTGATCTGTAGAAGTGTAGTTAAGCAAGTGGCAGAGCGGTTAATGTGAACACACACAAGTAAGACGTAGCCTATGATATATATTTTGCTGCACGTATATGTGAAAGTTCTAGACGCAACATTCTAGGCACAGGTTACTACACGGCTATTGAAACACTGCAAGCAATCGTCAGTCCACATGCCATTCAATAATGCTAGGTGTCATTTAAAAGTCTGCCATAAGCTAAGAGAAAATAAAATATAATAAAATAAAGAACTTGTTCATTCGCCTACTAATTGAGCGATAAGGTTTCAACATTACGCTTTGTCTAGTCGTTTTAAGAACATGTATGCTATAGCTAATTACCAAAACCAACAGGTAACTTAGAAGTGAGGTTACAGACGAAAGTCCAGCAAAGGGAGGTCGTGTGGCCGATCAGGTTATGTCCCAACAGTCCTTAACCAGGGGTGGTGGTAGTGAGACCGTCTGTTAGTGGGGTTGGTTCAACCTAACCCGCTGCTGGGTAGAGCCGTCGCACGAGTCTGAGGAGTGGGAAAGATGGCCTCGGCAACTGGTAAATTACACAGGGGTACGACTTGGTGCAGACTGGTGGCCGCTGTCTGCCAGCCCCAGGCCCCTGTGAAGGCCTTCACCTGCGATCCACCGACTCGGTTGCTCAGAGAGGCCGGGTCGTCCCTTCTTCGGGCGCCATATGGGGCTCGGATGTTCTGCCGCCGCCAGCGGCGGGAAAGCCTCCGGCGGAGTGGTCGGTGCCTTGGAGTCTGACTCCATGTGGTCTTCGGCCTGGGAAGGCATTGTGGGCGGCCCTCAGTACCGCTTCTTTGTCGTTGTGGGTAAAGCTCTGGGCCTTGAGGAGCATCTTTGGGCCTGGTCGGGACTCTGCAGCTTGTGTGAGGTGGTTTCGTATGCACCCTCTGCTTGTGCGGTCTCGGCTTGTCCCTTTTGCTCTCAGATGTCAGAGGTCTGCTAGTTTCGTGTGACTTTAAATTTTATGTAACTACTGGACGGTTTGTGGAACGAGCTCTCATTCTATTTACATCCCCTGCAGTCTTGGGCTTTCTGTCCATGCTTTTTTTGGCAATTCCAGTAGTTTCTGATCCTCACTGTGTTACGTTTCCGGGATTTCTTGTTTTTAGGACTGTTTTTAATGTTCTACTGTTCTGTCTTTGTCGCATTAAGAAAGAGGAGGTGGGGCGGGGCCTGACCACAGAGCAGACTGGTTGCACTAAACCAGAGCTCCGTGTAGGAGCCTGCAAATAAGCGACCTATTTCGAACATATCACGCCAAACTTACTAATTTGGTGCAGCAGAGCATCGGTGTTACTCCGAGACTCAACTGGCCGGATCGCCGTGTTCAGAGAGGCACTCCGAAGCAGACAGAGTTGCGGCCTACCAGCAAATGCAAGCTTGGGAGAGGCGGCCGACCTCCCCGCGAGCTACCCTGCGGGAAAACGCTGCAGCGCTTAGGACCCCGTTTCACCCCCTTGCCGGTGAGGGTATCCTGGCACAATCAACCGATAAGCTAACAGGCTTTGCCTTAAGACGACGAGTGGAACCAGGGAACTTACCTGATCCAGACAACGCACTGCAACACAGCCAGAGCCAAGATGGCGACTGCCATGACGACGACATAAGGCCTGCTGGAAAATGCCGAACACTGGCTGGATGCACTCTTCAAAGACTTCTGGCAGAAACTGTGGCACAGAGGGGCACAAACTAAGGGGACGCAGACTACGACCGACAAGCGGCGGCACCCACCTCCCGGTGGCCTGAAACACGAGGCGGGTGGGCCTCTGAGCACCGACCAGCCCCCAAACCACAGAAACCAGGGAAGAAGAGACAGCTTGAAAGCCACATCCTGCCCAGTGTCGCCCACTGCTCGCTACTGCCCTTCGGGGCCGAGAGCCCAACACACGGGAGAACCAGGAGGCCTGCGCCCAAAGAGTACGGCTACCGCCATTAAGCAACCGCGACTCAAGAGAAGGCCCTTTCATGGAATTTACAGCAGAACTGCAGGGGCCACTCGGCACCTCATCGATCGGAGTACTCAGTTGCGACACTCTGCAGGCCCAAACTGACTACCCACAGGCCTCAACTGCCCACCGACTGGTCAACTCTCACTCTCTGGCAGGCAGGTCTGCACAATGCCACTTTGGGGGAAAATATTATAACCAGCAGCTGGCGTGGACTAAGTGACTCTCGAGATACTTAAGCTAACTGCCTTATACTTGCCGATATACTTCTGGTTAGACAGCCTAGTACAGTTAATTTTGCCAGTGTATTATAGTTTATGGTTTTGCCTAATAGACACCCCTAGCATGCCTCTGTGCGGCATCCTCTACTATGACACACACCTTTGTTGCCAGCATGATTTAATCTGCCCTAGCAATCACCAAGTCTACTAGGTTTGCTATGCCTGAATACCCTCTCAGTTGTGCGCTGAGACAAGTTTACCAAACCTGAAAAACACTTTAGTCCTACACTTACTAAAAGGTGCTAATCATCACATACCTTACCACTGTTTACCATGTCGATATGACCGAGTTTGCCACTGCTGTTTAATATAATCTTCAAACTCATAATTTTAAGGGCTCTGTATAAGCCTGTGTCTAATCTCTTGCATCTTGAAATGTTTTTGCGTAGTTCCAGTTCTCTTATTACTTATATCATACAGTTACGTACATGCCATTAATCGACTTAATGTAAAAAGAGGCTGACAATTTTTAGAGATGATATATATTGTGCTGTACTGATCCCAACTTGTATGTATCTATATCGTCTCCCCTTTTTCATTCTGTACCCTTGTAACTATATGCCTCAATAAAAGAAAGATTGACAAAAAAAAAAAAAGGTGCTACTTTGGTTCTAAATACCTCACATACAACATACTTATTGCGGATTACTTCTTTGTTTCTATGTGTTATGTAATATTTTAATGTAAGCTGTAAATTAATATTTTAAAAATGTTAATATATAAAAAAAAATTAAAAAAAAGTGTATAAACCCCCCAGTAAAACCAAGGTGCTTATCGGAAACTAATCTGATGAGTTAATCCATGGGGTGTCCCATCTTCCTGAAAATTGAGTTTAAGTGTTCAGGGCCATTTTCATTTACATTTCTATGCATATCACGAAAACCATATATTCTTTTTCCATCCATCCATCTCCATATATATCCTAGTTAGCATAAATTTCTAAATATGGGCAAAGGCACAGATTTACTTTCAAGGAGAGGCTTCAAAAACTGGCAAGATAACCAACTTAATTTAGTAAACATGATCACAATGTTACTCTTATATATGGACACCTGTGGGTTGGTCCACTGCAAAATAGCAAGTAAATTGCCTCCTTGTTAATTTTCCCATTGGACATACAACCAAAACATTAAAATCCTCCAAGTTAAAGACAGTTACCATTAAGGACATTTTCTTAATCTGTTCATTTGCTTCAAATAGTGGCTGGACGGTGCTATAGTTAACATTGGACACTCCCAGCTGAAACAGCAGTTTATTCCTTCTCTCTAACCCCAATTAGCTTTTATTCAATTTAATAATTTATGTATAAATGTATTATAACATTTTTTAGAAAGTTGCTTCTACAAGTTTGGTGCAAGACACATACTGTATATACCAATTAATGTAGGCCAGACAGCAAAGGCAAAAAAAGTTAAAAATAAAATCTGAATGCCCAGTAGTTTTCAAACTCACGGTAACCTCTGATAAATAAAACAGGTCAAAATAAGCTGGTTTCCCAAGACCAAGTGCACATCTTTATTATTTAATTACAATTCCAAACATCCTGCCGGAACATTAGATTACAAAAGGCTTAAGCAAAATATTAAAGTGTTGGAGCCATACCATCTTGGAGCGGTTTGCATGACAAGGCATCATCCAGATCTCTTGCAGTAGCTGGATCAATTGTGAAAATGCACTCCTTCCTGTTAACATAAGAAAGGTAGAAGGCTTTAGTTTATGAGGTGAAATCGTAAGAAATTGACTGCCAAAGAAAGAACCAATGCAACTATGAAAGGGTGTATATTCCACTTATAAGATTACAACTAATAAAATTATTGCAATATTGGTGCTTAGAGGGGTATAGTCAGATCTCCAGAAAATAAACCGATGAAAAAAACCCTATAGCACGTTCTCCTTTATTTGATGCTTCATTCACTTTTTTAAATGTATATTAAAGTTTTGGTAAAAGTTGGCAACCATAGTTAATAAAAAAATAACTAGATTGACTCCAGCATCATGTCACAAATTATATTTTTATACAATTATATAACAGTATTTGTTTTGTAAAATAAGATGGGAAACTTCATTCATTGCTTTGAACTATGATTTATATATCAATGTGACGATAGTCACCATTGATGGGACTGTATAAACGCTCCACTTCTCTATGGCAGCTATTTTAGTAACTGTTGGCCTCCATTTTCCCCTGAGTTGCTACACCTTGGACTGGTATTATAGGTCACTGGGTTTGCTGTTAGGAGTTCTAGAATGATCTGTTTATGTATTTGAGACCACTGGTTATTTTTCCTCAATGACATAGGTTTAAGTCGCCCTGTGCCTATTATATGTGCAAGGGGTGTATTATTGTTAACCCCTTCAGGACGGAGTCAATAGTACACGTTCTGATCAAAACAAAACGTAAACAAAAACTGGAATTTGCGCAATATGTCTGTTCACCCGTAATTCACCGCTTTCATATTAAATGTACTGACACTTATTATATATCATTTTGTTCAGGAGAAACAGGGCTTTCATTTTATATCAAATATTTATATATGAAACATAATTTATTATGAAGACAATTTTAAAAACTGAGAATTGTTTTTTTTTTTTTTTTTTTAATTTGTAGTTCCGCCTCACATTTTAGCTGTAAATGTCATAATACTGTTAGGTTTTACTGCAACAAAATGCACATATTTGTAATTAGCGATGTCTCATGAGTACAACAGTACCCCCCATTAACAGGTTTTATGGTGTTTTGGAAAGTTACAGGGTCAAATATAGAACGTTCCATTTTCAAATTGAAATTTGCCAGATTAGTAATGTTACCTTTGAGACAGTGTTGTAGCCCAGGAATTACCCCCATAATGGCATACCATTTGAAAAAGTAGACAACCCAAGGTATTGAACGTGGGGTATGTTTAGTCTTTTTTAGTAGCCACTTAGTCACAAACACTGGCCAAAGTTAGCGTTCATATTTGTTTTTGTGTGAAAAAAAGCAAAAAACTAATATTTGGCCAGTGTTTGTGACTAAGTGGCTACTAAAAATGACTGGGCATACCCCATTTGCAATACCTTGGGTTGTCTACTTTTGCAAATGGTATGCCATCATGGGGGTAATTCTTATTCCTGGGCTACCATACGATCTCAAAGGCAACATAACTAATCTGGCAAATTTCAATGTCAAAAAAATGAAATGCAAGCCTTATATGTGACTCTCTAACTTTCCAAAACACCATAAAACCTGTACATGGGGGGTACCGTTATTCTCGGGAGACTTCACTAAACACAAATATTAGTATTTTAAAACATATTACAACAATAATATAGTCCATAAAAGTGCCGTTTGTTTGTAAAAAAATGCAAAAAACTTCACTTTTACTTAAAATATCATCGTTTTAATACAATTTACCAGTTTTAAACACCAATATTTGCGTTCAGCGAAGTCTCCCGAGTAAAACAGTACCCCCTATGTACAGGCTTTATGGTGTCTTGGAGAGTTACAGGGTCAAATATAGTGCTTGCGAATTTAATTCTCTGCACTTTCTCCCTGTGTTGTCAGGCCTGTCAATCAAATTTTAATAAATCAAATGACATAATTATGTTAAAAAATTACTTAAATATATACGTAGAATTTGAATATATATGCATTTATAGGTATTTAAATTCTACGTGTATACTAATGTAATCTTTTATGTAATTATATGTATTTATCTCTATATATATATTTGCGGTTATTTGTATTTTATATAGAGATAGATATATATAGAATGTCATTCTAAGTGTATTATGTTACCAATATATATATATATATATATATATTAATAGCAAAATACAGTTAGAATGAAATTACATATGCATATATAATTTATTTTAAATTTTGTTTCAATATTTTAATTTATTTTATGATTTTATTTATTTATTATTGTAATTATACGTATTTATATACAATATATGTGTATATATCTATTATATAATATATATATATATATATGTAACGTCATTCTAAGTGTATTTTAATATTAATATATGCTAATATTAATATTAAAATACACTTTGTATGACGTTACATATATAATATGTGTGTGTATATATAAATATATATATATATATATATATATATATATATATATATATATATATACACACACACATATATATACATATATACACACACACACATACTTTTATTTAATTTTACACGTTTAATACTTTTTTTATTCTTCCTACCAGCAGGGGGACTGATATTTCAAACAGTCCCCCTGCTGGCAGATCCACAGCCAGCTATAGGGGGCCATGTGATCGCTCTTTGAGAGCGATCACATGGACCCCGGGGGCCTCATTTGCCATGGGGGGGCTGCCTGGGCTGTGAGGCAGCCCCACAGAAGAGGATCGCGGCGGAGTCGAGTAGTTGCGATCTTCTGGGGGCTTAAGCCGTTACGGCGTTCCATGCCGCCACAACGGCTTTAAAGCCGCGACGGCATAGAACGCCGTAACGACGTTAAGGGGTTAATAATTAAATGTTTTGTACTCTCTTCTGTACTGCTGATGCTTTCTACCAATTAGGAGGATTTGACTGTGGAACCTGTACAGTGCCATCTGTTAGTTGACAATATACTTCAGTTATGTGCAGAACCACCGGTTGAATGCAACTGTATGTGCACTACCTAAAAAAAAAACGTATTTGATTATTATGGTTTCTGCAGGCAGGGGAGAGGTCTTGTTATGGTCTTTCACACCATTTTATAAAATATGTTCTTGTGTTATAAATTCTTGTGTAGGTTTCCTCATAGGATTGGATTATTTGAATTACATTGAGTTTGTCATCATATGTTTGATGTAATGAGCATATAGGCTAGTCCCAAGTAAAAATAAAGCCAAGTGTGTTGGTTCCTTTTTGAACAGTGTCCTCGTTGATTTGTTCAGGGATCCCAGTAACCGTGACTTCTGATGTGTTACCTGGCTGCTTGGTCCCTGAAGGCCAGAAGTAAAAAATAAATAAACCTGGGCCTTAGGAGCTGATCACAGTCTAGTAAGGTGTGGATACCTGCCTGGGAGAAGAACGGAAGAGGCAAAGGCAGAGGGGACAATACCTGCCTGGAAGAGAGCTGCAGCCTGGTCCAGGGTGGAAGAAGTTCTCAGCGACCCCAATCTAGCTTTGGCAACTGGGGCTGCAGCGTACCCGGGTCCCTGATCAAAGCTAGGAAGTATACTGGACAGAAGTACTCAGTTGGAGTATGGGCGTTCCATCACAGCCAATACTGAGGGCACAAATACTTAACAGACACAGAATTTGTGAAAGCTAAAAAAAACAAAAAACTAAAAATTAAAGGATCACTAAAGGGTCAGGAACGCAAACATGTATTCCTGACCCTATAGTGTTAAAACCACCATCTAGCACCCCTGGGCCCCTCATGCCTCCATAAATATAGAAAAATCGTACTGTATTCAAGCCTGAAGCTGTAACTCTGCATGCTGTTTGACTCCGAAAAACAAGCTGTCTGCTGACATCAGAAGTGGTAGCCTGATCCAGTCACAATGCGTCCCCATAGGATTGGCTGACACGGTCAAGGAGGCAGATCGGGGCAGAGCCAGCATGATTCAAACACAGCCCTGGACAATCAGCATCTCCTCATAGAGATGAATTGAATCAATGAATCTCTATGAGGAAAGTTCAGTGTCTGCCTGCAGAGGGAGGAGATACTGAATGTTTGGATGCATTTTAGGCAGCCATGACCCAGGAAGGATCTCCAACAGATATCTGAGGAGTGGCCAGTGAAGTTATCACGAGGCTGTAATGTAAACACTGCATTTTCTCTGAAAAGCGTGTTTACAGCAAAAAAAAAAAACCTGAAGGTGATGATTCTACTCACCAGAACAAATTCAATAAACTGTATATCTGGTGACTATAGTGTCCCTTTAACCTTGAGGTTTGTGTGTAAATACAGAATCTAGAGTAGCATTTTAGTACCCTAAAACCCATCAGCTGCCTATTTTTGTGCTTCGTATTAAGTCCAGTCAGGTAAAAGGGGTAGGCAACCTTTGGCACTCCAGATGCTGTTAACTACATCTCCCCTGATGCTTAGTCAGCATTATGGCGGTAAGAGCATTATGGGAGATGTAATCTACAACATCCGGAGTGCCAAAGGTTGCCTACCCAGGTTATAGTTTTCCCAGTTAAAAACTCCTAATTAGGTTTGCACAGTGGCTTATATTTTTATTGAAGAATTTCAAAAAAGTTAAAGATGCCTATAGTATTACAAAACATGGCAATTGTTAAAAGAAATTAATTAACCCCTTAAAGGCACTGCTTCAAAAAAACTTGTCTTGCACTTAATGACAAGCAATTTATTGTTTGTGTTCAACTGCATAAAGGGATTCCCTAAGATGACGGACCCGGTCCATCATCGGTCATTAAGGTGTTAAAGAAAATCCAGAAAAAAATAAATAAATAAATAAATAAATACAAAATTGCAGTTTCTAAGGTGCGGAACATAGAAAACAGGAAGTCAAACTGCAAAGAACAATTTGTTAAAATAAAGAAAGCAATACCAGACCAGTATATGAATGTAGACTATTAACCTAACAAAAAATCTTTACAAAGCTGCAAGCAACTAAGCAATGCTATACCTTTGCACTAACATAGCTGCTAGAAATGTGGTTTGTGAACCAAGATATCTCTAAGTATCTCAACTGCATCCTTATACACAGATCATTAAAACCACCTGCCTAATATCGAGGTGGTCACCTTTGCAATTCCAAAACCACTCTGATGTGCTAAGGCATGGACTCCACAAAAAGTGACCTGTGGTATCTGGCAATATGACATTGGCAGCAGATCCTTTAAATCCTGTATGTTGCCAGTTGGGGACTTTGTGGATTAGATTTGTTGTTCCAGCACATCCCACAGATGCTCAATTGGATTGGGGAGTTTGGAGGACAAGACAACAGTTTGAACTCTAATGCTCTTCTCAAACCATTCCTGAATAAATGTTGCAGTATGGTAGGGTGCATTATCATGCTAAATGAGGTCCCTGCCATGAAAGGGTATACATGGTCTGCAACAATCTATGCAACTCGTACGTGTCAAAGTAACATCCACATGAATGCCAGGAACCAATGTTTCCAAGCAGAACATTGCCTAGAAGATAACACTGCCTCTATTGGCATGCCTTCTTCCCATAGGACATCCTCCTGCCACCTCAAATTTAGGTAGACACATGCACCTGGCTACCCACCTGATCTAAAAATATGCGATTCATTAGACCAGGCAACTTTCTTCCATTGCTCCATGGCCCAGTTCTGAAGCCAATATCCCCATTGAAGGCAATTTCTGCAGTGGTATGGTGTCACCATGGGCACACTGACCAGTCTGCGACTATGCACTCCCAAATGCATCAAACTACGATACATTGTGTTCTCACACCTTTCTATCATGGCGAGCAGATTTTTTATTTTTTTTTTAAAGCAATTTGAGCTACAGTAGCTCTTCTGTGTGATGGTACCACAAGGACTAGCCTTCTCTCCCCACACATCATAAAAAGGTCTTTGGCACCCACGACCCTGGCAACTGTTCATCGGTTGTTCTTTCTTGCACCATTTTCGGTAAGTAAGTACTTTTTATGAATTTGATCATTTTTATTGATCCATTGTAGTTTGACACATACACAGTATGTGCAACACGTTTCACGTGAAAAATGACATCACAGTCTCTTGTTTACAGTTGGTTGGCATACACATATATTGCAACATTAATACACAAGTATAGTAGTAGACACTTTTAGACAAAGTAAAACTGGGGAGTAACAGTATGGGGGACCACAGCATTTAGGTACTTTTGTTCGACTATGCTCTGGGAGGCAATGCTATGGAGTGGCTCTGCAAAGGTGAGCCTTTGTTGTCTGTTCGCAGTATGGACCAGGGCTTAAGATGAAAGATTGGTTTTCCGGTAATCTACAGGGTTTTTTTTTTTTTTTTTAAGAACCAAACTGGGTTGAAATCATCTGCTCATATACCCAACTGAGTTCTATATGGTTCAATAACTGTCCCATTCTCTTAGGGGGCTTTCCATTTCCTCATGAGAGTCTGGTTGGCAGAAATTCTTATATGGTACAACAGTGCTGCTCAGTCTTCGGAGATGTCATTAGGAAACCGGACTAGGACGCAGAGCTCAGGCAACATATTTATTGGCATCTGTATGCATTTCCTAATCAATTTCCCCCATTGGTCCCAGAAAATTCTAATGTGTTTGCACATCCACCAGACAGCATTGTGCCTTCTTCAGACTCACACCGCCAGCATCAGCCTGAAGATTCTGGCCATAAGAGGTGTATTCTAGTGGGTACAAGGTACCACCTACAAATAATTTTTCATTGTAGTTCTAAATGGGAAGCAAACTAGGTTAGCCTTTTATGTACTGTGTATGCCTTATCCCAGCTTTCTTGTGCAATGTCATGACCTACTCCTCTCTGCCATGAGGTTTGAAAGGTTTGTTCTGCTGGGGTTTACTTATTCGTTAACATTTTGTAACAAACAGAAATCACCTTTATATATGAGTTTTTTTTTTCCTGTAAACAGATTTGCCTGATATTAAATCATCCTTTGTGCAGGGATGGAAGGGGGGAGGAGGGTAATAGATTCGGGCAGATAAGATTTCAGTTGCAGGTAAAGGAAGAGTAGACCGGAGGGGAGGTCAAATATTTTCTGGAGGTCCGGAGTTGGTGCATGTTTGCTATGGTGGTCTTATCAAGCCTGGGTGTTAAAAGTGGGGATGGAAACTGCCAATGATTTTAGTGGAGTTGCTAGAGGTGTGGGGAGCACGAAGTAAAGTGGTGGTTGGTCGAATCTCAAACATGTAGTAATAAGAAAGCGGTTAGTAAAATTTGGAGTTCCCTGGGTCTGTGTATTGGCCAGGTTTAGAGGAGGACTTGCAGGCTAATCTGATGTGCCCAGTGAGATTCATTTCAGAGCCATTGAGGTGATTGTGTGTTGTGAAGAAGAACCACCGTGTTTAAGAGTGTCGCATGATGGTATGCAATAAAGTCTGGGAATCCCAGACTGCCCTGTAAGATAGATGCTTGAAGGGTCTTGATGGCTACCCCAATTTTCTTGTTCTGCCACGTACATTTTTAAAATAATCTGTTTGCCCTTTTCAAATAATCTTTAGGTAGGCCTATCAGGAGGGTGCAGAAAATGTATTGCAGTTTAGGCAATAGGGACAATTTCAACGCGGCTATGCAACCTGCCCAGGAAATGAATTTCCCCTCCCCTGTGTGTAGTATATCCTACAGTTCTTTGAGTAGTTTTGAGCTGTGAGTAGTGTTTTTGGTTAGAGTCCTAGGAAAGATAAGTAGTCTGAGCGCCAGTCTAGGGGGAACCCCACCTGAAGGTCCTCCATCACCCTTCTAGGGTTTATTCTATGTTTATTCTCAGTGCTTGCGTCTTACTTACATTTAATTTGTAGTAGGACTGCAGGTGTTAATTTGGTTTAGCATGGTAGGCAGGGAAGTTGTGGGTCGTGTCAGGGTTAGGAAAATGTCATCTGCAAACATACTTAACTTGTAGTTATCAATGCGGAGCGGTAGCCCCTGAATGGAGGGGTCAGCTCTTATTCAAACTGGTAGGGGTTCTAGCACCAACATGTATAACAGTGGGGTTAGGGACCAGCCTTGTCTGGTGCCGTTCGGAATGTAAAATATATCTTAGGCAAATCCCGTGTTCAGGCAACTACACAACGCTGAAATAGCTTTGATGATTTGTGGAGGAAATTGGAACTTTCGCAGTTCTTCTCTAAGAAAAGGCTTAACTTAGAAGTTCATTCTTCTAATGCTATGAATTATGTTAAGGACTTTTCTAATCAGTATGATTAATCTACCTTGAGTGTCTGTAAGTCATGGGCCTCAAAGGCTACTTTGTTGATAAAAAAAAAAATCCAAAAAAATCTTTGTTTTAGAGGTGGATGTTGCGTGGTACTGGAAGGGGTAGAGTCTGGTTTTAATGGATGGGGATGATTTGAAGTGTGTCTCCTGCATGCACAGTTCATCCACTTAATTCGGTTTGGCGTCTTGGAAAAGGGTGTGTCTTTTAAAAGGGGTGTTTAAGCCCTGTATCTTATGGCTATATATTTTCATATTACTGAGGTGTTGATAAAAGCTGATAGTCTTCCTAATATCTTGGGAATAGGGAGGCGGAGGACAGAGTTCTCAGTTTTGCTAAGGTTGTGGTGTCCGTGACGGCAGATGTGTTCCTTTTGGAAACTTGTAAGCCAATAGGTCTCCAAGGGAAGTGTGTAGGGCACGGCTGTCCAACCTGCACCCCCCGAGATGTTGCTGAACTACAACTCCCGTGATTCTTTCACTGAAACAGATAGCCAGGGAATCATGAGAGTTGTAGTTCAGCTACATCTGGGGGGCCGCAGGTTGGACAGCCCTGGTGTAGGGCTAGCGATTCACTGGAAAAAAATTCTGTTGTTTTGTTTATTAGCAAACCTTTTGGCGCAGAATAGCAGGGAGATAGTTGCCTGTGGTGTGATATACTTCTAACATCTGTGGTAAGGGGATGGGGAAAAAAATAAATAAAAATAATTAAGAGTCAAAACAGTGACCGTAACTATTTCAGTGTACCAGATGCATACCGTACGGATGGCATCCAGTAGGAGCAACTGGGCAAAGTGAATGAGTAAGCATGTGGAGCATTGCCTAATTCAGCAAGTGAAAACAGTCAAAAACTCGTTCCCAGTTCTTTTTTGGTATATATGACATAATTGAACATAACATAAAATAAACAACTAAAATACAATAGGTAGCCGACCTAAAAAAAATAAAAATAAAAAAAAAACATACCTAGACTTAATGCATCTGTATATTACTTGAGTGTGCAGAGTTGCTACAAAACCTTATTTTATTTTTTAAACTTAATTACAGTAGTATTTTCTTCCCCGTCCCTGAAACATAACCCTGGGGGCCCCCAGTGGTCGAGAAAGAGAGTCTAGGGATTTTTGTGGAACCCTGCAGTAACTGCCAATGCCCCCAAAGTGGCTGCCTAGTTAATTTAGGTGTGACTCAAGGTCCATAGGCTTTAGGCAAGTTTTAAACAATTGATGGGTTCCATAGCCTCCCTTCTGCCCTTTGGCTATCAGAAGGGCCTATATCCTTAATCCCCTTAATGTATGTGTTTGGGTGTGCCAGGATCCCTTGGTGTTTCCCCCTGGGGTAATTCCCCTCCCTATGCATATTGCACTGGTCCAATGTAAAGGGCTCTGAAGCCTACTTGTGCTGTGTGTAGGGATTTGGGCCCGAGGCCCAACAAGGCGCTGTACAAGAAGATATGTTACGTAATGGAGAACGTGAGACAATAGATCTAAGCAAAACCGTTCTAAAATAAAATTCAAACCAGGTGGAAGTGTCTGGAGGGATGAGAACTAATAAGTCCTTATGGAATCTGTTATAGTTTGGTTCTCTTCCATTCCGGGGACAGTCTAGTCGTCTCTGTAGACTCTCCGTTGTGGGCTTTAGTCTTGATCCCCAGGATTGCAGGATCTTTTTGCCAGCCTCTACGGATCTGATCGTGATAAAAGCTGCGTTGCTCTGTTCTAGTAAGCAAACTGGGTAACCCCAGCAGTATTGAATCTGGTTTGCTCTCAGTGTTTTGGTGATCTCTTTAAATTCACACCTTTTCTGCAGAGTAGCGGAGCATAAGTTATTGAAGATTTGAATGAAGGGATACCTAGGGAGGAGGCCAGTAGCAGTACATACTGCTGTTAAGAATGCCTCCTTGGCATGGAAGTAGTAAAGGCAGAATAGCACATCTCTTGGAGTTTCTGGTGGTAAGAATTTAAGAATTTGGGCATCATGACTGTGTGCTCTATTCACAAGCCGTATGTCTGTGGGAAGGTCTGGCGACAATTCCTTAAATAGGCCGGTTAGAAATTCTGCCAAGTCTGTTTTTTTTAAAGATTTCAGGATTTTACCTGCGGGAGCCATCTTCCAGATCTTATTTCAGCTTAGTTCCAGTTCTTGTTCCAATTGTTGGACATGGTCCGCAATGTCATTATGGGCCCTCTGCGTATTTTTCCATCCATGTGGTTCATTCTCCCAAGTCTTGGATGTCCCTTCTTATTTCTTTAAGGGAAGAATTGATGCTTCTCAATAGTTTGTCGGAGAGCTTCTCCAGACAAGCTTGGAGTATGATGCAGGTGACTGGGATGTCAGTCGACGCTGAGAGCGGTAATTTATCATCCCCTCTGCCACTCTGTTCTCCATCAGGCGTGCTCTGAGTTTTATTAGCTTGGTTGTGGGCCGCAAAGAAGGCAGATTTTTCGTCTCTGTTCTTATGTCTGTGTTAAGCCATTATTGACCATCTTTCAGGGGCTAGACATTCCTGGTAAGCTGTGTTAAATTGCTTTGAAGGCAGATTCGGTGTGAAGCGTTAGAAGGTTGCTGCCATCCGTGTTGCGCTCCAGGCCACGCCCCAAGTACTTAACATTTCGGAGATGCGCTGACCCAATTGTCTAGCCATCACTATCTGGTCCTTGTCAAAGTCACTCTTTCCGCTTGCACATTTTAAAGAATCCAAAACAGTAAATTCCCGGATTGTTCACTTGTTGCCCAATTTATCTCAACCTTTGAAAGGTGCCAATGTAACAATATAAATCAATGTTAATCACTTCACCTGTCAGTGATTTTAATGTCGTGGCTGAGAAACGCATGTGGGTCCTAATAAGGAGTCTCCAGCTACATTTATAAATACATATTACTCAGTGAATCTCTTTTCTTACGTTTGCACTCTTATAGGCATTAACTACTACTAGGAGAGAAAATGCCAATCCATTTTTCCTAAAACCAATTATTCAGGACTGCCGAGTTTTAACTGAAAGTTTGTTTTGATTTGGCAGAATTTGGTACTGAGAAATTGATTCAGGAACTGAATCAGAAGAAGAAAGAGCATTAAGGTGTTTTTCAAAACATACTAACCCTCCATTTACCCACCTCACTTACTATGACCCCTGTACCCACCACAGTTCCCCACCTAAGTGTCTATCCCCGCTGTCACTTCTTCCCCCCGCCTCTATTCATTCTAACACGTTGATATACAGGAACAAAACATCACAGAGCATTGCATAAGTAACTTCTAAACACGTGTTTGGTTGCTTGAACTTTCACCAGCAAACCGTAAAAGAGTGCAATTAGATTTGCTTTAATTATTTTACTGAGAGGAGGAGGGGCAGTAACTGTTTCAGTATGGAGTAACAGTGTTTTAGTTAAAAAAAAAAATAAAAAAAAAATGTTTTTTGGTTGGATTAACCACTTAAAAGTATATCTGGCCCTGTTTGAGAGCCACACGGTCATGACTCCCACACCCTTGCAAACCGTCATTCTGGATGCTGGGTATCGTGCGCATAATATCTGCGTGAGAGCATCAAAAAGAAGATAGTAGTAGTAATTGACAAAAACCTTTCACTAAAAAGGGAGCCCCTTGATATCCTATTGCCCGATGGCCCTGTGAGTTGTTAGTCTGCCCCTGGATGTATGACTATCACATCTGTTTCTTTTGCACACTTGAGGATTGTATACTTAAATTACCTAAACAAGTGAGGCATAGTACGTTAGAGAGATGTTAATACAGTTTGCCTGATAATTTTCCTTTTTCCGCAGCTTTAAGTGGAGTGGGGGGGTAGTTTTTCTTTTAATAAATAAGTACACACCAATAACCGATATACACTCCTATACAAATGACTTCTGAATTTGAGCTTACAGGCTTGTTTGCACCAATTTCTCCAAAAGAGGCTATGCCTCGCACTTCGTTTAGGATAGTTAGGGACTAGGATCAAAAACATTAAATGTGATTGCAGTAGATCCATCCACTACAGTTTGTCCAATTCACCTCTCCAACAATTCTGAAGTATGGATTGGCAGCATACATCTGGCTGATCTGACAATTTGTTCTTAAACAAACCGCTCTACTTATTAGATCTTCTGTGCTGTGATCCAATATTGTTCACTCCAAATGCTACATTAAAGACTTGTGTGCCAATATCAACTTCTTTGATGTCAAATGAAGGATTAGAACTTCACAAAAAAAACTCAGATGAGAGAATACAGGAGAATTACCATGCTGGTCAAGTGTCTAATTTCATGCATGTGTAATGTATCATAATAACAATTATTTTATCTATTTTTTTCTCTTTAAAGATTGTAACAATTATACAAACAGGTATACAATATGGGTAATATAAAGCCATTGAGGGATTCTAAAAACATGTATTCCTGACCCTATATTGTTACAAATACTAGTGTTCCTCTATTTAGCTGCCTGCACCCCCTTCAATAGGATAAAAACAAAGCTTTATTTGAGCACCGTGAAGGTGTGCCATGCTGGCTCAACCCTGATCCGCCTTTTTGGCAAAGATTATCAGAATTTACTAACTTCCAATCCAATGGTTTCCCAATGCCACGATGGCCAATAAGCATGTCTTCATAGATATACATGGAATTAAGGCATCTCTATAGGGAAAGTTCAGCATTTCCAGGTAGATGTGCATCACTGACCCCGGGAGCACCACTAGATGCCTTCTAAGTGACTGCCAATAGAGCTGTCCCTAGGGAGCAATGTTAAAACTGCCTTTACATGAAAATGCCTGAAGGGACAGACTATACTCACCAGAATAATACATTAAGCAATAGGTCTGGTGCCTATAGTGTCCCTGAAAGGACAAATATTTATATAACCAATGTTTATTCTATGAGAAAAATTTAATGTGAGGTCAAATATTGGAGATAAGTTTGAGAATGTCTTTGTTACGGTGTCCGATGTAATGTATTACAATCTAATTGACTAGCAGAAAGCTAGTAATATTTGCTGCCCAGGAGTATCACCGGGATAAAGTTGTGTGGACTCAAAGTGTCCATCAGAACCACACATTGGCATAATTTCAACAGTTCTCCTTGATACTAGTTCTAAAAAGACAAAAACAAAAAACAAACAATCCATGGTAGTGGCTACACAGACTTTCCTTAACACCTTAAGGGCTGAGCCAAAGGTACACATGATCAAAACAAAACGTAAACAAAAACTTTAATTTGCGCTATATGTCTGTTCAGGCATAATTCACCTCTTTCATTTTATGTGCACCCACACTTATTATACATCATTTTATTCATGGGAAACAGGGCTTTCATTTTACATTAAATATTTAGGTATGAAACAATTTAATACGAATAAAATATAAAAAAAAAAGGGGACATTTTTTTTTTTTACATTTTTTTAGTTCTACGTGACATTCTGTGAGTGTCAGAATACGGTTTGCTTTTACTGCAATAAAATACACATATTTGTATTAAGCGATGGTCTCACGTGTAAAACAGTACCCCCTATGTACAGGTTTTATGGTGTTTTGGGAAGTTACAGGATCAAATATAGCATGTTACGTTTTTTCAGTTTTCTCACATTGAAACTCGCCAGATTGGTCACGTTGCGTTTGAGACCGTATGGTAGCCCAGGAATGAGAATTACCCCCATGATGACATACCATTTGCAAAAGTAGACAACTCAAGGCATTGCAAATGGGGTATGTCCAGTCTTTTTTAATAGCCACTTGGTCACAAACACTGGCCAAAGTTAGTGTTATTTGTTTGTGCGTGAAAAATGCAAAAAACGAATTTGAACGCCAATTTTGGCCAGTGTTTGTGACTAAGTGGCTACTAAAAAAAGACTGGATTTGCAATACCTTGGGTTGTCTACTTTTGCAAATGGTATGCCATCATTCCTGGGTTACCGTACAGTGTCAAAGGCAACATAACCAACCTGGCGAATTTCAACGTGAAAAAACTGAAACGCAAGCCTTATATTTGACGCTGTAACTTTTGAAAACTCCATAAAACCTGTACATAAGGGGTACTGTTATACTCGGGAGACTTCGCTGAACCCAAATATTAGTGTTTCAAAATAGTAAAGCGTATCACAATTATATGGTCATATAAAGTGCCATTTGTGTGTGAAAAATGCTAAATATGTCACTTTCACTGGCAATATCGCCGTTGTAATACTTTTTACTGCTTTGAAGCACTAATATTTGTGTTCAGCGAAGTCTTCCGAGTAGAACAGTAAACCCATGTACAGGTTTTATGGTGTCTTGGAAAGTTACAGGGTTAAATATAGTGCTAGCAAATTAAATTCCCTGGACTTTTGGCCTGGGTTGTCAGGCAGGTCCTATAAATTGTAATTAATAAAAATGACCTAAATATGAAATTTTATTACATAAATATATACGTAGATATATAGATATATATATATAGATATATATAATTTTTTTAAAATTTTGTTTATTTATATACAGTTAGAATGAATTTACATACGGTGTATGAGTCCAGTGTGTGTGTGTGTGTGTGTGTGTGTGTGTATATTAGTCCAGTGTGTGTGTGTGTGTGTGTGTGTATATGAGTCCAGTGTGTGTGTGTGTGTGTGCATATGAGTCCAGTGTGTGTGTGTGTGTGTGTGTGTGTGTGTATATGAGTCCAGTGTGTGTGTGTGTGTGTGTGTGTGTGCATATGAGTCCAGTGTGTGTGTGTGTGTGTGTGTGTATATGAGTCCAGTGTGTGTGTGTGTGTGTGTGTGTATATGAGTCCAGTGTGTGTGTGTGTGTGTGTGTGTATATGAGTCCAGTGTGTGTGTGTGTGTGTGTGTGTGTATATGAGTCCAGTGTGTGTGTGTGTGTGTGTGTGTGT